>NC_041398.2:185609253-185681753 GCF_900747795.2 Erpetoichthys calabaricus
ATTATATACATATATATATACATATATATATATACACATATATATATATATATACACACACACACATATATATATATACATATATATACACACATATATACATATATATACACACATACTGACTTGTTTTGGCGAACTTATTGGTCGTAACCCGATTTGTATGTGGTCTGAGACGTTCATGACCCGACGTTCCATTGTACATATTAATTGAGCACAACTGGCTCATTTGTCAGCCATCAAGAATGAAATATTTGGTTATTTCATAGATAGCCTTGCCTTATCTACGAAATGAGGTGTTTTGAGATACATGGCTAGCTTTATTCAACATATTTTTCCCCATACATAAAATTATGTAATAGCTCTAAGCAAAAAAGCACAGCAGCGGCGCTAAAATTATGTTGCATGTAGATTATTGGGTAAAATCATCTTTTTTCAAAATAAATTCACATTTCAAATTCATTGTTGTGATTACATTAAAGTTCTACTTAATTGCTTTTTCATATGGTATATGTGGTAATGTGCACACCCTTATTAAATAAACATACTTAACACGAGTTTGAAAGGAGTGCTATGTGACTGAAGAATAACTGCAAGAGCGAAGGTTAAAGGGTATAAAGCAGTGGTAAGACCAGCATTGTTGTATGGAAACCAGGGCAGTTAAAAGGATGGATGAAAGGAAACTGGATGCTACAGAACTGCGTATGTTGAGCTGGAGGTGTGGAGTACTTGATAAGATCAGGAATGAGAGAATCAGAGAGGTAGTGTTACATTAAGATGTTATCTTCCATTAAGTGGAGGGAGGTTTCCACTTAGATGCTCCAATGTTTTTGGGCTTTTAGCATGTCTGAAATGCCTCTGCATCTCTCTGCCTCTGCTGTTTCGATCCCTGAGCACAACACAAATGTCTCTGCATTTCACTGCATGATTCCGACCCAACAGCTCAGTAACATTATTCCCTCAAGTCTGCTCCGATGTGAAGAGGGCAGGGCGTGCAGCATTTCTCTATTAGAAATTCAGGCTATTCAACTATTTAAGTATTATTGGACTATTTAAGTCCAATGTTCTTAACCCAGCCACAGCGGATGCACAAACCAGTGTGTTTCTTTGTGCCAGTCCCAAGCCCCAGATAAATGGGGAGGGTTACGTCAGGAAGGGCATCCGGTGTAAAATTTTGCCAAATCAATATTCGGACAACAATACAAATTTCCATATCGGATCGGTCGAGCCCCGGGTTAACCATGACCGCCACCAGTACTGTTAGCCAACAGGGTGCTGGCGGAAATTGGGCTACTGTTGGCTGAAGAAGGAGAAGAAGAGGAGGGGGACGTGTCCGGAGGCAGGAGGAGAGGAGGAAAGTAAAGAGAGTGGAACTGAGGGTAGGAACTTTGAATGTTGGCAGTATGACTGGTAAGGGGAGAGTGTTAGCAGATATGATGGAGAGAAGGAAGGCTGATATATTGTGTGTGCAAGAAGAGACTAAATGGAAGGGGAGTAAGGCCAGGTGGATCGGAAGTGGATTCAAATTGTTCTATCATGGAGGAACATAGTGTTATATACAAGAATGGAGGAAGATGCACACAGGTAGATTACATTCTATGCAGAAGAGTTGATCTGAAGGATATTGAAGACTGCAAAGTGGTGGCAAGGGAAAGTGTAGTTAAGCAGCATAGGATGGTGGTCTGTACGATGACGTTGCAGATCAAGAAGAGGAAGAGAGTGATGGCAGAGCCAAGGATCAAATGGTGGAAGTTGAAAAAGGAACACTGCAAGGTTGAGTTTAGAGAGGAGGTGAGACAGGCACTGGGTGGCAGTGAAGAGTTACCAGACAGCTGGGAAACTACAGCAGATGTAGTAAGGGTGACAGCAAGAAGGGTGCTTGGCGTAACATCTGGAAAGAGGAAGGAGGAAAAGGAAACCTGGTGGTGGAATGAGGAAATACAGGAGAGTATACAGAGGAAGAGGATGGCAAAGAAGAAGTGAGATAGTCAGAGAGATGCAGAAAGTAGACAAGAGTACAAGGAGATAAGGCGCAAGGTGAAGAGAGAGGTGGCGAAGGCTTAAGAAAAGGCGTATGATGAGTTGTACGAGAGGTTACACACTAAGCAGGGAGAAAAGGACCTGTACTGATCGGCTACACAGAGGGACCAAGCTGGGAAAGATGTGCAGCAGGTTAGGGTGATAAAGGATAAAGATGGAAACATACTCACAAGCGAGGAGAGTGTGTTGAGCAGATGGAAAAAATACTTTGAGAGGCTGACTAATGTAGAGAATGAGAGAGAGAAGAGTTTGGATGATGTGGAGATAGTGAATCAGGAAGTGCAACGGATTAGCAACGAGGAAGTAAGGACAGCTATGAAGAGGATGAAAAATGGAAAGGCCGTTGGTCCAGATGACATACCTATGGAAGCATGGAGGTGTTTAGGAGAGATGGCAGTGGAGTTTTTAACCAGATTGTTTAATGGAATCTTGGAAAGTGAGAGGATGCCTGAGGAGTGGAGAAGAAGTGTACTGGTGCCAATATTTAAGAATAAGGGGGATGTGCAGGACTTCAGTAACTACAGGGGAATAAAATTGTTGAGCCAAAGCATGAAGTTATGGGAAAGAGTAGTGGAAGCTAGGTTAAGAAGTGAGGTGATGATTAATGAGCCGCAGTATGGTTTCATGTCAAGAAAGAGCACGACAGATGCAATGTTTGCTCTGTGGATATTGATGAAGAAGTTTAGAGAAGGAGTTGCATTGCGTCTTTGTGGACCTGGAGAAAGCATATGACAGGGTGCCTCGAGAGGAGCTGTGGTATTGTATGAGGAAGTTGGGAGTGGCAGAGAAGTACGTAAGAGTTGTACAGGATATGTACGAGGGAAGTGTGACAGTGGTGAGGTCTGTGGTAGGAGTGACGGATGCATTCAAGTTGGAGGTGGGATTACATCAGGGATCGGCTCTGAGCCCTTTCTTATTTGCAGTGGTGATGGACAGGTTGACAGACGAGATTAGACAGGAGTCCCCGTGGACTATGATGTTTGCTGATGCCATTGTGATCTGTAGCAATAGTAGGGAGCAGGTTGAGGAGACCCTGGAGAGGTGGAGATATGCTCTAGAGTGGAGAGGAATGAAGGTCAGTAGGAACAAGACAGAATACATGTGTGTAAATGAGAGGGAGGTCAGTGGAATGGTGAGGATGTAGGGAGTAGAGTTGGCGAAGGTGGATGAGTTTAAATACTTGGGAACAACAGTACAGAGTAATGGAGATTGTGGACGAGAGGTGAAAAAGAGAGTGCAGGCAGGGTGGAATGAGTGGAGAAGAGTATCAGGAGTAATTTGTGACAGACGGGTATCAGCAAGAGTGAAAGGGAAGGTCTACAGGACGGTAGTGAGACCAGCTATGTTATATGGGTTGGAGACGGTGGCACTGACCAGAAAGCAGGAGACAGAGCTGGAGGTAGCAGAGTTAAAGATGCTAAGATTCACACTGGGTGTGACGAGGATGGATAGGATTAGAAATGAGTACATTAGAGGGTCAGCTCAAATTGGACGGTTGGGAGATAAAGTCAGAGAGGCGAGATTGCGTTGGTTTAGACATGTGCAGAGGAGAGATGCTGGGTATATTGGGAGAAGGAAGCTAAGGATTGAGCAGCCAGAGAAGAGGAAAAGAGGAAGGCCTAAGAGAAGGTTTATAGACGTGGTGAGAGAGGACATGCAGGTGATGGATGTAACAGAACAAGATGCAGAGGACAGAAAGATATGGAAGAAGATGATCCGCTGTGGCAATCCCTAATGGGAGCAGCCAAAAGAAGAAAAAGTTTGCAGTACCAGAAGTTATTAGAGGGGTCAGTTTTCAGTTTTGCAATGGGGGACTGGAAATCAATGGAGTGGAATAGAAAACCAAGATGAGAGCCAGTAAGCGTTTAAGAGTGACAGTAGACAAAAGCACAAAAGAGAGCATGCTAATCACTGAGTTTTGTTGAGCTGTCTCTTTCTATATTAAAATGTGCTCATGTCTCTTTTTTGCTGTCTAGAACAACACCCCTTCTTCAGTCATCCGTCCACCTTATTGGCATGTGGTGCAATTCATGTGCCCCATCAATCACTTCTGCTGCATGCTTCATTTACATAGAGCTTGTTGTAAGTGCAGAACATATGCGTAGTATAATATTAACAAATACTGAAAAATAAAATAATTTATTGACATATAAAAACAAATGTTTTCTGTAAAGTCACCAAATTTCTATAAAATCCATCAGAGCATTTTTGAAATTTTGGGCCATTTAGTTTTTCTATTGTAAGTTTTTGTTTTGTTTTTATGCCTTAATATTGATTTAGTGTCCTTTCTTAGCAGATGCCTACTATCCTAGATCCCAAATCCTGCCAAATTCCAGCTTTTTAACTGAACAGAAAATGGGTGTTTTTGTGAAAATTTTGTTTTTGTTGATGAGTGAGTGTCTGTCAACTTTATATTATTTTATTTATATCTGGCTTTCTTTTACTTTACATGATTTTCTGCGATCAAGTGTCCAATTGCATCATCTTAATTTGTCTGATGGACTGGCATCCAGTGTACAATCCAAATATTACTCTTCTTGCATCTGGGAACATGGGAAAAACTACTTATTAGCCTGAAATGCAAAGACTGTACATACCACTGGTCAACAAGCATTTTGCCACTGGGAGTCTTTCACCTTTACTTTGACAGGTTTAACTTGCAAACTCCAAATCTGATTCCACTAGGGATGCCATTGAGATAAAAGAATTCGCCACATGTTACTAACAGCCGTGAGTTGTTTACCTAGTCATTATTAACTTTATTTAATAATTGTTAATTTTTAAATTAGCAGAAAAAATATTTATTTGTTACTGATTACCAGGTCTTATATGACTCTAAAGCATAATGACACAACTCAGACATGACACTGCAGTAGGTATGTGGTTTAACTGTTAAACATAACATTGCATTTCAGGACATTTTGTTTGTTAGATTCATCATTACTTTGTCCATTGCCTTGACAAAATTTTCAGAAATGGTAATGCTTTTCAGCATTTAAGAAATAAGTTTGGTCTTGAGAAAAGTGATGCCAGAATCAAGGAAGGTGTTTTTGTTGTTCTTGAAATCCATGAACTGATGCTTTACGATGAGTTCAAAAGGAAACTGAAGCCCACTGAATCAGCATTAGTGCGGGTTGTCCAGAATTTTCTTGGCAGTCACAGAGCAGAGAATAATGCTGAGCTTGTGGAGAACCTGCTGAAAGCGTATCAGCTTATGAGAGCCAGAATTTTACTCTCATTTGGACTTTTTTACACCAAATCTGTGTGATGTCAGCAATGAGTATAGGTAAAGATTTCATTAAGATATAAAGGTGAAGGAAAACTGATATTACGGAAAATTCACTCCAAGCATGATGGGTGACTACTGTTGGTTCTTGCAAAGAGAGACGGATGTACAATACAAGAGCAAAAGCGAATGCCTCCAACATTTTTGGGCACGCTGACCTCACTTTTATATTGAGGTAAATTGACATAAATATGCTTTAACATGTCTCTGCTATCATCTTCTATCTTCTCGTTTGTTTTCAGAATAAACACATCAAAACAATTTTGTTGGGACATAGTCCAAACTCCGGATATCGTGTTGATATATTATATTGATATTTAAAAGTGTCAAAACGTCAATGATGTGTATCTCAAAAACCTGACATGATAGCTTCATTTTGATTTCATATATGAAATCAGTGTAAAAAACTTAATAAAGAGCTGCTCTGAAAAAACATTTTTTTGCAGACAAGTGTAATTATAAAAGCAGCTTTTTACTAGAAAAAAAAACCTAATTTTTCAGTTGATAGTTTAATAACTTCAATATAAGAACATTGTTACCCTGTTATTTTGAATTTGACAAACAAAATTTGCTAATTAAGTTACAACCTTCCAGCACTATGGAGCTGCAGAAATTAGCCTAACTTATTCTCAGGTGCAGAGGAGCAAAGTGTAGATCTAATCCAGCATCTATATTGGTATACTTCCAGGCACTCCAGTCTCCTCCCATATGCCAAAGACACATTACGTAGACTACCAACTCTAAATTGGCCACCTGGAAGTGCATGCTTTGTGATAGAATAGTATTCTGTTTCTTGCTTTTCAAGGTGTCACTGGAATAAGCACATTCAGCAAATTGATAAAAGAATAGATGGCTAAAAATACAACTAAATGTATATGACCATTTTACCATAAAATGTATGATGTTTGAAAAGAGTAAAAAAAAAAAAAAGTACTGTAATAGGATAATTATGTAAAAAATAGTTTAAAGTGGCTTTGAATGCAAAACTATTTAGAAAAGGGTTTCAATCAATGGAAACAGTTTTTTGGGAAATATTTTTCACTCTCAGACAAAAAAATAAAACACATATTAGTAAATGTATTTACCTTATTGTTGTTAATGAAAGAAGTTACTGCCATGGGTAACCTGATACTCTCTCTCTTGGGCTCTACCCAACTTTCCTTAAAAGACCAAAACTTTAGAATTCACCTCAGTGCTGCTCAACAGTCAATTTATAAATGTTCACATAAGTGTTTGCTATTTTCTACCATATACAGATATATTCAAAACGTAGATGACAAAGTTAAGAAAAGTATGATTCTAATATTCAAGTTAGTTTCTACAGTAGTTAACTCTGGAGTGATCTGTGTTGTAAAATTAATAAAGCTTCTAATATGTTCATCCAAAACTGGGATTTTGATGTTTCTCTGGTTAAATCCTGTATTACCCGAAAACTGTGATGGCAATGGCTTCCTTTTTTTGGTGCTGACAATATGGTGTGGATATTGTTACAGGGGTAAGGTTCAGGACCTTGGACAGGATGAGAGAAGTGGGTAATGGGCACTGTTTTGGTTTTCTATTTCATACACAGTAATACAATTTCTAGTTATGTTATTTTTATTAATTTAAGAATAATCATTAATAAAAATATTATCACTACAAGAAAAATAGAATATATGCAAAATAGGGAAGACAACTAATGTGGCAAATTATTATTTTTTTATATTAAACCTGCTTCACTGCCATTTTATCCATTATGCATGGTCAATTAGCAGTCTTAAAAATCTACACAGCATGCAATATTCATTCACTTATTTTATTGTATTAAATCACACTTAACCCAAAGCTGCTTCAGTATTATCAGGAACAAGGCCTGAACCAACCTGCACAATTTAGCTGCAATGGGTCTACTTAGTGATATTACTGTTTCTCACTGGTAATACTCATTGGCATTCAATTATTTATTCATCCATTGCCCATTTGGAGTTGCTGATCAACCCAATAAGCATGGTTTTGAGTTGTGGAGTGGAAAAAAAGCTCTAATCTCAATATAGGCAGTGACCAAGATTGGAATAAAACCTAATTTCCTGCCACTGTAAGACACTAAAGCTAGTTACTGCACTTGCATTGCTTTTTAAAATATATTTTCATTTCAATAATTAAACAATACAATTTAATCATATTTTAAAATACCACTATTTGTCCTCTACTGCTATATTACTTTTCATATTGAGACATGCATGAAAAACATGAAGTACATTTTTAGGAAAAATCAAAGCAATATTATTTTAAGTGTATGGCTTTAATCCGTCAAGTATAACCTTGCAGTGCCATTCCAAAGATGCTCTTGAAGATTTCAGAATCCTTTATAGACAGATGAAAGAGCACTAGTAGTTTTTCACAATGTTAACATGTATAACAAATCTTAAAAGTATGCATTATTAACAAAGGTAACACATTAAACGACTTTAGTGATACACTTAATATAGACAATTTTTTTCAGAAATACAAAAAATCCTTTGCACACTAAAAAACCGAAACATTATAAAATTTACTTTATCATAAAGGGCTCACTCGTGACCTTGCCAATAGTCATACATCAAAACAATACACAGTAGCAGTTTGTCCAAAAATAAACAAACAAATAAATAGCCATTAATGCAGAGAAAGACAGACCACACTGACATAACTGCTCTGAACGTAGTAGTAATTAACAAACAGAAGCATCATTCTAACCAATGTAGTAGTTAATACTGTCATTTAACTCAGTAATGGAAGCTATGTATTTAGGAAATGTGAATTCATCCATATCACTAAACGAGAATGGTAAACCGGATGGACGCAGGGACATCGGCCGTGGACACAAAAGACATAGTGCGCAGGCGCCACACAAAGCCCCCCCCCATAGTGAAACGGGAGAGACTACTCACGTGAGCCACACAAAGCCACCCCCCCGCACCAGAGCAAAACGGGAGAAACTACGAACCGTCAGAGTAGGAAACAAAATAAAACGTCATAAAGAGGATAAAGAACAGGGACAAACACATGAAGAGCAGGTTACAGAACAAAGCCCCATAAAGGGATTAAAGAAACAAAGCACCCCCCCCCCCCCCATAGTGAAACGGGAGAGACTACACACGTGCGCCACACAAAGCCACCCACCCGCCCCCCGCACCAGAGCAAAACGGGAGAAACTGCGAACCGTCATGAATAGGAAGCAAAATAAAACATCATACAGAGGATAAAGAACAGGGACAAACACATGAAGAGCAGGATACAGAACAAAGCACCATAAAGGGATTAAAGGAACAAAGCACCCCCCCCCCCCATAGTGAAACGGGAGAGACTACGCACGTGCGCCACACAAAGCCCCCGCACCAGAGCAAAATGGGAGAGACTACGAACCGTCACAGTAGGAAACAAAGTAAAACGTCATAAAGAGGTTAAAGAACAAGAACAAACACATAGAGAGCAGGTTACAAAACAAAGCCCTCAGAAATAAAACACAGAGTAGGAAACGAAGTAAAACTTCATAAAGGGATTAAACAACGGGGACGAACACATGAAGAGCGGGTTACAGATGATGAAAACTGGAATGCGACAGCTACAAACAAACCTGGGCACTAAACACATGCAGACCAGGATACAGAATATAAAAGCAGAAACAACGACAGTTGAACGTCCACAACACACAGCGGAGGCGGACCCTGAAGGTTCAGGCGCCTACATCGGCCGTCAGAACGCGCAGTGAAGTACAAAAGGCAAAGGCGCCTGCACAGCATGGTAAGAACCGGCATAATACGGAAGGCGCAGGCGTCGCCGCCATATTGTGAGTGGCACTAATGCGTAGATCTAATGAGCGTGGACTCCTACAACGCACGTCTCAAACTGCATAGGCAAAGCAGGCACGGGTTCAACACGACACAGCTCGAGTGCCCGAGATACAAACACGCGACTGCCTGGATATAATTAATGAACGCAAGTGCCTACAACGTGCGTCTGAAATGACGCAAACCAGGCAGAGACTCCTCCAAAAAGAAAGAGCTCGACTACACGATATACGAACTGAAAAAAATAAAATCGCCACGGACCAGGTGTCATTATAACAAAAACAGAATAAAGCGAGGTCTCAAATGAAAGACAGAGTGGAAAGCAAAGTAAAACGTCATAAATGGTACGGATGGGACTCCGTATTACCAGTGGAGAGCCCCAGAGTGACACAGGCGAGCGCTCTGTATTAAACGTGCGTCATCCTCACACCTGGCTGCCCAGCGGACACGGGTTCAAAACGCCTGGGGTAGGCGAGCGAAGCGAGCAGGGGGCGAAGCCCCCTTGTGTTTAATACAATACTTTGAGCTGCAAGTTTACTGAATAGAAAAAGAGAATTAATCCAGCCAGGAGGTAGTGTAGGCACACCAGAAAATTTCCCCATTGTAGGAGGAGAAGAAGTAAAGTTCTATTCAGGCAAAGATTCATAGGTATTAGAAAGATTCTCTAACTGTACCCAAAATATAATGATAAAAATATAAAGGTCTGTCAAGGCTAAGGCTGGATGATGTGATTGTTTTGAAGGTTCAGATATTCAGTTTTCATGGAAAGGAGTTCAGCTGTCTAACAAACGACATTTGAGTGTGTGTCATTTCAGCAAAGATATGTTGTGTTGTGTAGTATTACATAGTCCTATGGTGAGAAAGGCTGAATCAGCTGTAAATATTTGACTAAACATGTAAGCTGTAACATGTAGCTGATATGTGTGTAATTAGAGGTAATTAGCCCTATAAGTGGACTCAAGCGTATGCTCAGATCATTTTCTAATGATTAGTCAGCCTATCTTTTAAACGCCTCACTTGTTTGAATATAAATTGCAACATTCTTCTGGTAGTTACTTGCATGTTTACATGAAGGGATACCAAAGTAAACAGTAATAGTAACAGTTTCTACAATAAAGTATTAACTAAACTCTTAGACATACATACGTCAGACTATGGGACTGGTAAACAGCAGAACAATTTGAACAAAACTTTCTGGTTAATACTTTTAAGGACTTGGTGGTAATTAACTTTTCGAAAAACAGTAAGCCTATAATGCTATGCATTGCCTATGACTTTTTTTTTTTATCTTTTGTCTTTTGTTCTCCGTACTTTACATTACATCAACCAGTGGAATGAGAGAAAAGGTGAATTAATACTTCAGGCATGGCTGCTCTGGTGCACAAAAAGACAACAATTAAGTAAACATAAAGCATTGTGCATTTTGTATAGATGGTCAGTTCAGGCCTGTTCACACTATAAGAACTAAGCACAAAAGAAACAAAGTGCACATTGTTAATAAAGAGTTAGAATTTAGCAGGCAGAGGCTAAATAAATCATGCAGTCGATCTATTAATACATATATGTTGATACATTGATAGTCTTTTTATGTATATACGGCGCAACTGAATATACAAAGTCATCAGTAGGTAATGATCTGTGGATTGTGCCCAAACTTACACTAACTGCTGTGTGTAAAGCTCTGACAGGATTGGAGTGCTTGTATGCTTACTTCAAATTAAAAAGCATAAACAATTAACATTTGTTACTCGTTTACACAGAGTTTGGACTAAACTAAAACCAGCTGAAGTTTTACTCTAAACAAATTATAAAGTAACTAGTCATTTAGCCCGTTACAATAACGGGCGCTAGAACAGTAGTGCATAAACATTAGTAGGAACAGTCTATATTAAATGGCAAGGGACTTTGACCTCATTCTTTTTGTTGGTCGTATTTTTCTTTCTTTCAGCCTTTCTTTTGTTGATGTTTACTTGCTGAGCTGACCGTTCTTCGTGGGCTGCCGCCGTGTATTGTGTGTCTTTAATTTTCTGTGACAGTAATACTGTCTTGTACGGCTCTATTCAATAAGGGCGCACACAAAAAGGCGAGCTTCAAAAGGGCGACTTCAATTGAGCGCGGCGAATAAAGGCGTTCGTAGATAATTTATTTCAAATGGCTCTGGAATATGTGAAGAGCAACAAAAGTGCAGATGTTTATTTATGCGCGCCTTTATTCACTGCACCCAATTGAGGCCGCCCTTTTGAGGCTCGCCTTTTTGTGCGCGCCCTTATTGAAGGATGCCTGTGCGCGCCCTTATTGAAGGATACCATCTTGTATGTCCGTTGGCTTGTACGTCCGTAATATACCTTTAATTTTCTCTGGCGGTAATACAGGCGTGCGCATTGGTATTATGCCTTTAATCTCCTCTGACAGTAATACTGACTTGTATGTGGCTGTAATATGCGTCACTGTATTGTGTACCTTTAATTTCCTCTCGCAGTAATACTGGTTTGTATTTCCGTAAAACGCCTTTAACTTTCTCTGACAGTAATATCGCGCTTCGCACCGTGCCCCGGACTTCATCAGAAGAAACCCACACACGGACACCTGGACGCACATAGGGATTTTATATATATAGATTCTGGAGAATCATACCCCTTGTTGTGAAAGCAAGCAGCTTCTCCAGCTGATGAGCAAGTTGAGACAAGCTATACTGAAGTTCTGAAAAGTAGCCTACACTTAAAAGCAAAACGGCTGCTCTTTCTTGCTGACCAAAATTTGACTGTTTCACTGGCTGTGCAGACAAAGTCTGTTCTTCTCAGGAGAGATATTTTCATTTGAAACATGTCCTAATCAAAATAAATATTAGAAGACCTGAGAATTTTGCAGATGCGTAAAGCAGGAAAAGTCTACAACAACATTTCCAAAGGTCTTACTTTGTATTAATCCACGGCAAGACGAACTGTTTAGAAATTGAAGAAATTCCATACCATCACTATCTCTATCCCTAGTACTCTCTCTACTAAGCAAGCATTCTTCAAAGATTAACTAGAAGAATGCAAAACACAATGCTGAAAGAAGGAAAGTAACTCTAGGGAAATAGCAAAGGACAGAAGTCTTCTGAACTTGCTAAAGTCTCTGTTTATTAGTTCTCAGTAATAAAATAGCTGAACACAATCAAAGAAACCACTGATTTTCAGAAGAAATACTGCTGCATGCCTCAAGTTTGAAAAAAGTCTACCTGGATGTTCAAAATGCTTTTGGGACAAAGTCCTGTGGATGTGTAAGACAAAAGCTGAAGTGTTTGGCAGAGTTGCCCATCCACCATAATCTAAAGAGTATATAATAGGCATAATAAACTCAAATATACCAAAAAAATGACGCTATGGCAAATTTATGTAATATCCAGTACAGTATAACTGTAATAAGCAACACTTTTAATAAAGCAGATGTCAAATTAAATATGATTTGCTGCTTTAAATTAATGTATTTCTAACAGTCACATACCTTCTCTGCTTGCAAGTGGAAACACCAGAGAATTAAATAATTGGTAGTCTCATCACAAACAAGGTGAGGATTATCAGAGAGGTATCTCTGACTATCTTCCCATCGCCGCAGCATGCCTAAAAACAAGAATAAATTAGAGGATAACTGTTAAAACAAGAGGAAGAAGAGGAATAGAAGCTTTAATATCTCAACCATTTTCTCCTTCAAAATACTTTGGTAAAAGCCATTACTTGATCACAAACACATACTGTATACAAGTAAAATGAAAGGCAGAAAACTTATGTGCAATAAAACTAATGGCAGCATTAAGCATCACTCTGAATTTGAAAGAGATACAAGTTGCATTACTATTAATTTTAAAGAGAACCAACAGAGAGCTAGAATAACGCATCTAATTATACTAGACGTTAACAGCAAGATTAACACAAACAAAAAGGTTGGAACAAAAGCCTACAACCATTGTGACCCTCCATATCTTGGATTGCCCACCCCTATATTGGAGTCTGGCACAGGGTTGCCAACAGTTTGTAAATTTACAGACAGTCCATAAAAAAAAGTACTAAATTCACCTTGTCCATAAATCCATAAAAAAAAAATTCACTGTCTGTAAATAGTAGTCTCATTTTCAGTGAACTAAACATTCCAATGAGCTCTTGGAATTTATCCTATGAGATTACTTAATTATAACTTATGAAATGCAGATCAATGAATCTGCCTTGTGCTGCCTGCACAGAACTCAGTGTCTTAATGGATCAATGTCATCAATCAGTCATCAGTGACTATGGAAAAAAAGTTCACTGAAGTGGAAAAAATGGTACCTAACAGTGCAGATTTCAGTCAGCTTGAACGAAAGACCCTGAATTTATGCAATGGATAAGACTGGAAAACTGAACTCAGCATACGGTGCAAAAAACACTTTCTATTGCACATGGTGGTGGGGGACATGTGCGTAGCCATACCATGAGTATGAAGCATTATGCAATTACAAAGACAAGGACCCAGCAATCGGGACTCATTTTCTTGCAAAAGAGCACCTTAAAAAGTGTGACACTTTGAAGCACAAGGCAACAAAGACATAACTGAAGATGTTCAACTTTGTTATACTGAACAGTTTACCTTTCAGCGTAATGGATGACCTCAGTCAATACGTTGGCGACTCGTTTCCTGACACAAAAATAGGTAAGCATGTGAAATGTAAACGCACCAAGTCCTCCATGCTAGTAAAGAATGTTAAAAGCAAAGAACTGAAACTTTATTTATCGAATAGGCTCAGAAAAAAGCTGTTTATTCTTCTATTGGATGAATCTACAGATATTAGTATGTTGCCGAAACCTATAATGATTGTAATTTTATTTTACTATGAACAAGGTAAAGTGCAATATTGCTTTTATCGTATGAAACTCTAGATACAGAAAAAGCTGACTCTGAAACCATTTTCAATGCGATACTGAGATGTTCTCAGGAAGACAGCATTCCACTAGCACATTACTGGAATTGGAACTGATTGAGCTAATGTGATTATTAGGATGAAAAACTTGGAACTTGTGTGATTCAAGGCTAGTGTTTTTCACATACACTGCGGATGTCAGGTTCAGTACTTTGCTCATCTGAGGAATATAAAACTTTGGCCAAAAAATTAGAGCATCTCTGCAGAGATATATTCATCCACTTTTCAAACAATTACAAATGAAGACCGCTTTACAGAGAGTTCCAGGCTTTCACAGAGACTGATGAACTGAAAATACTGAAGCTTTGCTCCACTAGATCGCTCAGTTATCTTGAGTGCATGGAAAGGATTCTTTATCAGTATAATGACCTGATATGTTACATTAACTCAGCAGATGAAAATGACAGATTATTTACTGTGTTATCCATTGGCAAAATATCAATTACTTTTTATTGTCTGTGTTACCACTGTTTATTAACTTCAACAAGATTTGCCAGCAGAACTCCTGTACCATCCCTACATTATATGAGGAGTGTGTTACCTTACTGAAAACACTGTTCTCATATTAATTAAACCTTCTGCAACAGCTAATCTGTCTGCTGAAAATCTTATAGAATTTGACATCATAGACTGAGAAAACTATAAGGAGAAGCAGTGCATTTTTACTGGAACACAAGCCAGAACAGTAGTACTGGAGGGTTCAGGAAAAGAAAGCATTTGATAGATTTATGGATGTTGTAATACAGTTCTATTCCAATTTAGTGACCAGTGTGAAAAAATGTATGCCAGTCAACAATGAAGTATGGAAGCTAGAAAGAGTCCTTCATGTTGTCCAGCTTGCATGCTTCTTTCCACAGATTGTGAATGAAAATGAACTTGACCAAGAGGAAAGGGAATTCCTGGAGTACCAAGTCACAGACATGTCTAATATCAGCCCAGATGTGACAGTTGACCACTACTGGCATCTAGTATCTCTTGTCTAAACTTTTGGTGGAGAAACACGTTTTACTACTTTGTCAATGATCACAGAGTGTTTTTGCTTTACCACACAGCACAGTTGAAGTAGAACGAATATTTTCACAAATGAATTTGATGAGGAATGACATTAGAAATCAGCTGTCAGCTGAAATGCTGAATGGGATACTGGCAAGGAAGACAACAATTATGGACATTAGCAGCTTTCACTCCACTGAAATCATGATTGATGTTGTAAATGTGACCATGTACAACAATAAATGCCAAGCCGGCAGCTCTGCACCATAGAGTAAGTACATACTGTATGTTAACATCAAAATAGTGTGCCAGTAAAGAATATGGCATGTCAGTAAAACTACAAATGTAAAGTTAGCGATCCTGGTCCGGCATCACATATGGAACTACAATAATGAATGAGAGCAGAAAAAAATAAAAATAACATTGATCAATACTAAATTTAGTCTGACTGAATGAAGCCAGAGAACCTTCCACTGTAATCTCAAAAGGTGGTAGAGAATGTATCTATAGAATTACTGGCTCAACATAATCAGACAGAAAACATAGTATTATAAGCATTATTCCCAGTTATCTGATTTGTGATAAAACAACCAGAACACACTGGGGACCCAGCAGAATTTCCAAAAAGCTAAGTAACCGGTTTTGACCTTCTTAAAGAAACTGTCAACAAGCAAAAGATATATATTATATTATATTATATTATTATTATATATATATATATATATATATATATATATATATATATATATATATATATTTTAACTACAGGAACTTTCAAAGGGCAAAAAACATTATTTTTCACTATCCTTTTATTTAGGAAGCAAGACATAATAACAAAACACAACACAATCAAGCAAATTAAAATTATATAGCAAATATGATAGTATTCTCTGAAAACAATCAGTGAAACTTAGAACTCAAAAAATTATTTAAGTTAATATTTGAACATGAGTTACACTGTTTGGAAGAGCACAATAACTTTGAAGTTGTGCGGTAGAGGATTAAAACTAGCTCAACAAAAAAAAGACAAAATAAAACGGCTAACCTTCCATGTTTTATTAAAACAAAAAACATTAAATGTTTTCTTTGTTTTTTTCTAATGAATGCCATGAATTTGCTGCTACAAATCTATTTGCTTTTTATTAGAATAGTGACCGCAGTGATAACAAATCACAAAAGATGCAACACATGCTGTTTGCAAGCAATGAGCAAGCAAAAATGTTTAAACAATTAACCTTTATTTTTCATAGTTTGTTTTCTAGAAAGTAATGTCACACAACAATATACAAAACAAAGTTAACAGCACACTTGATAAATCATATCACTCATTTTGGTATAACAGATTTAAAGTAAATAATCAATCAATCAAACAGTCAATACTAACTTTATATAAGGCTTTTAAAATATGCACCATTACACATGTACAAAATCTTATTACGTTACAGCTACAAAAAAGATTAAACTGATTCTGTTGAGGGCCTCTGGTGAAACTCCAAACCTCTCCATTAGAGTGATGAATTGGTTTATCTTATGAGGTGCACATACAGATAAAAGCCGATTCCCACTGTGCATATGTTGTCATGCCTGCTTAATCCAATTCAGAACTGAAGGAGGGTCACAGCCTATGTCAGAAGTTTGACTACAGACCAGTGGTACTTACGTTTCACATCATGAAGACCTTTGAGGGACTGGTCCTGGACTATACGAGTCCTCTTGTGGTAGACCAAATGGACCCACTGCAGTTTTCCAATTGGACAACGACTGGAATGAAGGATGCAATTATATATCTGCTACACAAGGCTTATTCTCACCTGGACTAGGCTGGCAGCACTGTGAGGATTATGTTTTTTGATTTCTCCAGTGCATTCAATAC
Organism: Erpetoichthys calabaricus; assembly: GCF_900747795.2. Taxonomy (NCBI): domain Eukaryota; kingdom Metazoa; phylum Chordata; class Cladistia; order Polypteriformes; family Polypteridae; genus Erpetoichthys; species Erpetoichthys calabaricus. The sequence goes on from NC_041398.2 coordinate 185,626,185, forward strand.
CATCCAGCTATCCCAGCTAATGGGTAAACTTGGAGATATGCAGGTGGATGAGTCTATGGTGTCCTGGATATGGACTATCAGTCAAGCAGACTTCAGTTTGTGAGAATCAAGAACAGTGTTTCTGTTATCGATGTGAGTAACACTGCAGCACCACAAAAACAGTCATCTCTTTTTTTCTTCACTCTGTACATCTCTAATTATTAATATGAGGTGTGCATAAAAAAAATAAACAGACTGCTCTTGTTGTTATAGCTCTAGGAAGGGGAGGACCAATACTGGTCACTGCTCTCTTATCTTATATCTTAAATAACGCCTCTTATCAGTTTCAACTTAATATCTCAAACAGTCCAACTCCAGCAGTCGCTTAAGTTAGCCTTCTTCTTCTGCTACCGTCGGAAAAATGTTGCCACCCAAACTTGAACAAGGAATCAACTTGAAATTTCTTGTTAAACTTCAACAACTGATGACAATGACCAGAAAATCAGCAAAATTGTGCAAGGTGACCACTGACTAAGTGTTAGGATGATTAGTGAAATGGTTAATATTGATCAAATAACTGCGTAGAACATTTTGCTTGAAAAACTTAACATGCAGAAAGTGTGTGCAAAAATGGTTCTGCAAGTTCTCACTGTTCTTCAGAAGGAAAAATAGCCGAGCAATTTGTTTGGATGTTTTGGAGCGGATTGATTGAAATGAAAAAAATATCCCGGTAATGGATCACCCATCATACTCACCTGACCTGGCACTGTGTGACTTCTTTTAGCTTCCAAAAGTCAAAAGCACATTGAAAGGGAAGCATTTTGAATCAACAGATGTTATGAAACAAGCTACAATGACTGCCATGAAAGCATTCAAAGAAGACTTTAAACACTGTGTTGAGCAATGGAACAAGTGTCTCCAGCAGTGTGTGGATGCGGGGGATGAGTATATTGAAGTGGAAAAGTAAATTTTGTAAATTTGAAAATTAAATAATTTTATGTTATCAGTCCGGTTATTTTTATACACACCTCGTATAAAACTGGGTCATGTCACTTGCGGAAATTCTCAGATGATTCTACACTTATAGGGTGTACTGATAAAGGGGATGAGACAGACTATAGGAGTCACGTGGTCCACTCCAGCAAGTACTTGGGGGTCCACATTAATGACAGGTTCGGCTGGTCTACAAACACAGAGAAACTTTATAAGAAACGGCAGAGCAGACTCTTTTTCCTTAGTAGAATGTGTTCCTTTAATGTGGGAAGTGACATCCTTCACATCTTGTATAACTCTGTGATGGCCAGTGAAATTTTCTATGCTGTGGTATGCTGGGCTGGTAACATCACTTCAAGAGAGGCCCACCAGATCAACAAGCAAATTAAAAGGGCAAGCTCAGTTATGGGACACACTCTGGAGACCCTGGAGGTAGTAGCAAAGGAGAGAATTAAAACAAAACTCAGTGCCATTATGAAAAATGCTGCACATTCTCTCTCCAACACAATAATACTGTGTACTTTCAGCAAATGAATTATTCAGCAGAAATGTACCAAGAAACACTATTGGAGCTCCTTTATACCAACAGCAATACATCAGCATAATGCTTCACTGGGGCTGTGACAGCCAAGTCAGAACCTTTTATTCTTTTGAATTTTCTTGTAAATGGCCTGTTTATCAAATAAACTTTTGTATTTTAAATCCCAACATTCAAATATGGTTGTTACCTTTTGACTGTGATTTGGTTGGTTTCTTCTTGCAATGCATAAACACATTTTAAAATGAGTTTGGTTTAACACATGGGGGAGAACCTCTGGTGCTGCTGACCCACCCCACTCCCCATTAACGTTAACAGTCCACTGGATGTTTCCTAGATTTAATGTTCCAGTTTTTGCGGTTTACACAAAACTATGTCCTACCTTTAGTAACTATAATTTCTACACACATAAGAAAGTATCGCCAAAGGCTGTGCTTTTTATTCTTTAGTTGCAATTTTCAAATGACTCAGTTAGCTACCCCACAAAAGTTGTAGTTTCATCATCCAATTTCTCTTACAAATGGTTAAACTGGTCTATCTCAGGATTTACTGAGAAAAATTGTAAAGTGAAGAAATGTCAACATCGAATAGATAGATAGATAGATAGATAGATAGATAGATAGATAGATAGATAGATAGATAGATAGATAGATAGATAGATAGATAGATAGATAGATAGATAGATAGATAGATAGATAGATAGATAGATAGATAGATAGATAGATAGATAGATAGATTATTGTGTTTTTCAGAAAAAGTAGTCAGAGGATTACAGTAATCCCTCCTCCATCGCGGGGGTTGCGTTCCAGAGCCACCCGCGAAATAAGAAAATCCGCTAAGTAGAAACCATATGTTTATATGGTTATTTTTATATTGTCATGCTTGGGTCACAGATTTGCGCAGAAACACAGGAGGTTGTAGAGAGACAGGAACGTTATTCAAACACTGCAAACAAACATTTGTCTCTTTTTCAAAAGTTTAAACTGTGCTCCATGACAAGACAGAGATGACAGTTCTGTCTCACAATTAAAAGAATGCAAACATACCTTCCTTTTCAAAGGAGTGCGCGTCAGGAGCACTGAATGTCAGAAAGTGAGAGAAAACCAAACAAATCAATAGGGCTGTTTGGCTTTTAAGTATGCGAAGCACCGCCGGTACAAAGCTGTTGAAGGCGGCAGCTCACACCCCCTCCGTCAGGAGCAGGGAGAGAGAGAGAGAGAGAGAGAGAGAGAGAGAGAGAGAGAGACACAGAGGAAAACAAACAGTCAAAAATCAATACGTGCCCTTTGAGCTTTTAAGTATGCGAAGCACCGTGCAGCATGTCGCTTCACGAAGCAGCTGCACACAGAAGATAGCAACTCTTTCAGCATTTTTAGACGAGCGTCCTTATCGTCTAAAGGTGTGCGAACAGCCCCCCTGCTCACACCCCCTACGTCAGGATCAGAGAAAGTCAGCGCAAGAGAGAGAGAGAAACAAAAGTAAGTTGGGTAGCTTCTCAGCCATCTGCCAATAGCGTCCCTTGTATGAAATCAACTGGGCAAACCAACTGAGGAAGCATGTACCAGAAATTAAAAGACCCATTGTCCTCAGAAATCCGCGAACCAGCAAAAAATCCGCGATATATATTTAAATATGCTTACATATAAAATCCACGATAGAGTGAAGCCGCGAAAGGCGAAGCGCGATATAGCGAGGGATCACTGTACACTTCTTTGTGGAAGTGAAAGGCAAGGAAGTCTGCCAAATGTGTGGGAATTTTGTTGTTCTCAAAAACTTCAGTAATAAGGTTTTACACCAATTAACATGAAAATTCTGACACCTTTCTCAAAGAAATGTGTGAGTGGAGAACATCAATTTGGTCAGGAATAATCTGCCTGCTTAACAGGTCACCTTCCTGCAACTTAAAAGGGTGAGGGATAGTGTCACAGAGGTCAGTTACGATGCGAGTGAACATATCACAAAAAGATGGGGGCCTTATTCAGAAGCTGAATTTAAAAAGGGATGAGCTGGCTCTAATGTGCAAAATACTTCGCCTAGAAAAGTGAAAATGTCTTGGAGCATTAGCTTGGCTCATCTTACAGTGCTTTACCATACTGCTGACATGTCATGAAATATTGAGAAGTCACGGAAAAATTCTGCTGCCAATTTTGAGTTATACTCACTTGCTTAACACAAGATAACAGACATAACATATATATATGTGTATTCATTCATATACACATATATATACACACACACACACTGATTCAGTTAATTGAGATTGCCAGTTGAACACTGCATAAATGTAAATGTACATGTAGGTTTTAATCATTTTTAATCATTAACTGCACTACAGCTTTTTTACTTATAAAATACACATTAACAAAATACAGAAGTTTTCTTCTTTTATTCAGGGTACCAACTAGACTTTCATAATTCTTGATGTGTAATTATAAATATGGATTACCATTTTAAATGTGCAGTACTTACCAAAACAAACACACAAACAAATAATAAACTTAGTGCAAACCTTTAAAACAGTCCAAAATCTATCAAATATTCATAAAATGTTTATCAGGAAGATAGAAGGCTAACATGCTTAACATGTTTAGAAGTAAAATAGACAATTTGCTGTTAAGCTAAAAAGCCTATTATTTGGTAAGCAGCAATGTCAAATTCTTCTTCATCTTTTCTATTCTAATTGAAAATTTGAGCTGCTGCACTTAACAGAAGCTCTCTTGCTGTCCACACTCAGACAAGCAGTACTCATTTTCGACAAAATAAAAAGGTCAGAATTCATTAAAGTAGCTTTTCTTCTTGTTTTTCTAACTGTACAGGATAACTTCTGATTCCTTTTTCTCAGATATATTACTCCACTTTCTTTAATGTAAAAGCTAAGATTCCAATTTTTCTCTCTGATTATGTTTGCCTTGCTGCTCTAAGTTTATAGGAAACTCTCAGCTAGCTAGCGTAAAGAAGCACTACAAGTAAACTATTGTAAAGCTTAGAAAAACTGATGCTGAATAAAAGAATCTATTTTTTGTGATGGACCAATTTACTGATCACCAGTCAAGTCTTTTGTAGTGAAAATCAGTCAATTTCAATCAGTGGCAGATACAGTAGATCAGAGCATCACTACTACAAACAAAACATATATGTTGACAAGTTTTCTAAATCTGAGAGAAAATGCACTTAAGATTGCTTCAATTTTTGGAACATAAAAATGTACACAAAAATATAACTGGAAAAAGGGTCTAGTTCTGTTGTGTTTGTGCCTAAACTATACAGATCCTGACAATTCTGTAACAACTGCAGGATGGTTAACAATGTCTCAATACACAGGCCGCTGTTTGTTTACTGAAGATTACCACTTTGAAAATCAAACTGACTCCAGTTCTGCAGAACTTGACATCATCTTACAGTGGCCTATTCCTGTGAAGGTGGCAATTCACATACAGTAGGTACAAACTTTCTGTTTAGTTTTTGCTTCCCTGCTGCTTCTATGGAAAAGGTGTAACTGTGGCAACAGGAAAAAGGTTAAGCATTAAGTTGGATTCTTTTATTCGCACACTCAAAGGAAGTGGGGTTGTTGTACCTAAACTGAGGCAATACCCAATGTCCATACATCTCTCAGGATTATCATTCCCCAATTCTGTCAGGACTATCCATATGATTTTGTAGCTGAATGTGACAACAGGGGTATTTCAGAAGTGCTGCACTTTTTTAAAAAGATCTTCCCATAAGAATTAAAAAAGAAAAACAAAGCTGCCTTCTGCAGCACCTTTCATATATGACATGTACTACTGCATCTACAAAACACCTGCTACATCATTGTTTTGTTGGTATGACCGTGTTTTTTGTGTATAGGACCTCTCTTGACTACATTAATAGAAAGCATAAGGCAAAAAGACCACTATGTAGAGAATATTACTTTATGTACCTCTAAAGAGCCAGTAGAGAAAAATCACCAGCTCCTTTTTAGGTGTGATATGGAAAACAAAAAGTCTTCATCCTAAACATGGAGTTTGTGTTTCTTTGAATTAGCAATTAACATTGTATTTCAACCATCCCTTCTGAATCAAGGAGTGACAAAAATCAGGAGAAAAACACAGACAGAAAAATAAGCACACTGCAAACAGGAAAGCCAAATCAGATATGGCAAAAAATACAAAAATGTACTGTTTGCAGTTCTATCAACATTGAAATCCTTGGGTAGAAGATGTCTCAAAATTCTTAGTAGACAGAAAAGATCCAAGACATTTTTGTTTAGTTAGTCTACGTAAAAGAGTATGTCTGTTGAACCTATATAACCTAACAGAGTGGAGACAGCATCTCAGCTTTGTGCAACAAAACATATACAGTTGTGATGTTTGCAGGTTGCCTTTTATAATCACATACAGTTTTATCAGCTGTTATGCACTCCTAATTAACCATTATTTTAGGTAGTCAAATGCAATACTTTTTACAAACACAAATTCAGTAACACACATACTTAAGTCTAACCCTAATTTACATTGTACTGGGTCTAGATTAAACACTATTAATATAAATGCTAATGAATCTGAAAAGTTGTATATACAAATTTTTAACATGATAACCAATTAGCTCTGAGCATGCTAGATGGGTTTATATGTGGAATGTTTTCCTTCTCAGACAAACTGTAAAACAAGCCTGATAACTTCAAACAATAAAGTTGTGATTATACAGGCTCTGGCTAGTGTGCATGCATATCTAACAAGGTTCATCTGGCATTATTGTGTCACACTCCTTTCGCCACCTCAACACAGGTCCTGTTCAATATTTGAGCCAATAAATATTGCATCTGATCCAGTGAAGCTAAAGAATAACCTTTATTTTTAAAAACTCTACTGTAAATTTGGGTTTTAACTACAGGTGCATTGTGAAACCAAATCACAGGAAACAACTCAAAACGAAACAAGAATTATGAATGCTATATAATGGAAATAATCATATGTAAAAGAATGTAAGTTTTGCAGAAAGTTTTTTATTTTCAATTGACATGGGACAAATGCTATCATATCAGAGTGTTCCGAGTCACAATCCTATGAATACCATTTTATTTCCCCCAATTTAAAATAGTGTCTACTGTCACTGTAAAATCTTATTAATTCATTATGATCTACTTGCATTATTCTTATATCTTTAAAGGAGTATATCAAAAAAACATACCAAATGACAACAGAAAAACATAGAGTCATTAAGAATGAATTAAGCAAAATATTATGCAGAAGCCTTAAACAAAAGTACAAACTTACCAAAATACTGAATCTGGCTTTCATATTTTTGCACAAAACCTTCAGTTTTGGTTTCTTCACTTCTTGTACTATTTCCATTGTGAACGTTAATAAGGCTCTATGTATAAAAGAAAATAAATACATGTTGAACCGTGTTGTATTTGTATTGCTAGGAATGAAGTTGGCATTCCTTGGATATTACAAATGTTGATATGCAAACTTGGACACACATTTGTTCTGTCCGCAATATTCTTATATGGCATTTTCAAAATAACAGCCTTTTCAGTTAATACACTGTAACTGAGGAGCAATGGAAAATTAAGATGTCTTTAAAACTTTAATTTTAATGCTATCTCAAAGTAAACACAATTTATTTGCAGTTGCGCTTTTTATGTTTTGTCAAGCATACTTTAATGAGCAACTTTCCTATATTAAAATGAGTAATAATAATAATAATACATGTACTTATATTAGGGAGCTCTGCCCCCTGAACGCATGCTAAGGAGATGCCGTTGGATCATCTGCGGTCTTTCTGCTGCTGTTGCTGCGGTCTTGTGCCCATCGATCATTTTACAGCAGCTATCCTTTTGCCAGTTCGCATCTCTGCCGCTCGTGTTGTGAAAGGGGCGGGGGGTTAGGGTGGCTGAACGCATGCAAGGAGAAGTGGTCGGATCATCTGCTGGGTTTCTGCTGCTGGCGAGCTGCGTGTTTTGCTTGTCGCTTGTCGTTGTTTTAAGAGCTGGGAGCAAGCTAAAGTGTCTCTCGTGGGTCTTCAAATTGTCTTCTGAGAAGATCACGTCTTATCTCCCTAGTCTCCCTCCCAAATATTTTTTTTATAATAGTGAGATAGTACCTTTTCCATGGTCAAGATGCTTAAAACAAAATAATGCAAATAGTTTCCGCATAGAACAATAAACAAATAAACACAGGATGTACAAAAGCATTAAACAGAATAAAAGAAAGAATTAGAGTATAATACTAAATTCAACACTAAACGAAATGCCTGAACAAATCACATAATTTATGATATAACACACAGACACAAATTATCCTGAGCATCTGGACAGATGGGTAAACTGAATGAAGGGACATAGAGGTTAATGTAAAAGCCTTCCTGAACAGATGAGTTATAAGTTGTTTTTCAGAAGAATGAATGGAGTCAGCTGATCCAATTAATTTCAGGAGGTCATTCCAAAGTCTGGTCGCTATACAGCTGAAGGCCCAGTCACCCATTGAGTGCAGGTTAGTGTGGGGCACAACAAGATTGCCAGAAACAGAGGACCTTAGTGGGCGAACAGGAGGATAGTGATGGAGAAAGTCAATGATGTAGTCCAGTGGAAGGCCACTTAAAGCTTTGTATGTTATTTATAGAATTATATACTCGATCCTGTAAGACACAGGGAGCCAGAGAACGCGAAGCAGGATTGGTGTGATGTGTTCGCTATTGCTGGATCATGTAAGGACTCATGCAGGAGAGTTTTGAATTAACTGGAGATGTGATATAAGACTTGAAAGGGCACCTGCCAGTATGAAGTTACAATAATAGATCTGGAATGTGATAAAAGCATGGAAAAGTTTCTCAGAATTCGAAAAGGCGAGGAAGGAGCAAAGACGGGATATGTTATGAAGATATAAGTAAGAAAGTTTCTTTTATGTGGTTCATGTGGGCGGAATAAGAAAGGGAAGGATCAGAAATGACACCAACATTCCTTGCATTAGAAGAAGGTCTAAAGAGATCACCATCAAGAGTGAGTGAAAAGGAGCTCATTTTCTGAAATTGTGCTTTAGTGCTAATTTGCAGGAGATCAGTTTTGTTGCAATTTAATATTAAAGAGTTATGCTCCATCCAAGGCAGCACGGTGGCACAGTGGGTAGGGATACTGCCTCACAGTTGAGAGACCTGGGGACCTGGGTTCGCCTCCCGGGTCCTCCCTGCGTGGAGTTTGCATGTTCTCCCCGTGTCTGCGTGGGTTTTCTCCGGGTACTCCGGTTTCCTCCCACAGCCCAAAGACATGCAGGTTAGGTACTTTGGCGATTCTAAATTGTCCCTAGTGTGTGCTTGGTGTGTGGGTGTGTGTGTGCGTGTGCCCTGCGGTGGGCTGGCGTCCTGCCCGGGGTTTGTTCCTGCCTTGCACCCTGTGTTGGCTGGGATTGGCTCCAGCAGACCCCCGTGACCCTGTAGTCAGGATATAGCGGGTTGGATAATGGATGGATGGATGTTCCATCCAGGCTTTAATTTCACCAAGGCAAGTTGTGAACTGAGAAGTCTGATAAAGTTTCGTTTTTAACACTGAAATAGAGTTGAGTAACATCTGCATAAAAATGCTAACCAAGTCCAAAGCTATGAATAGTATGGCCAAGAGGAGGCATGTAGATACAGAAGAGCAGAAGGCCGAGGACAGATCCCAGAGGAACTCCTGACCTGCTGTTGCCATGACTAACAGACTCCTGTCTATCAGTCAGATAGGACTTAAACCACTGGAGGGCAGTGCCAGAAACACCCAGAATGTTCTATATTCTGGACAGTAGAACATCATGTCTGACAGTGTCAAAAGCTTAAGTGAGGTCTAGCAGAATTAATATGCTGGTTTGTCCGGCATCTGCTGCCATAAGCAAATCATTGGTTACTTGAAGCAGGGCAGTTTCATAGCTGTGCTGTGCTCTGAAACCAGACTGAAAGGGTTCCATCAAATTATTAGTAGTTAAGTAACTGGCGAGATGATAGGCTACAACTTCCTTAAGAAGTTTTGGCAGAAAAGGTAAGTGAGAGATGGGCTGAAAACTGTTAAGACTACCCACATCAAGACCAAACTTTAATATTGGGGTTACAGAGGCGATTTTAAAAGTGGCTGGAACAAAGCCGGTGTCAAGAGATGTATTTATTATTGTTGAAACTATCGGGATTATGGCATGAAGGCAGGATTTAAGAAATGTGGTGGGGATGGGGTCCAGTATACATGTAGTCGTTCTATACAGTTATAAGGTTGTGAGGCATGGACGCTATCCAGTGATCTGAGATGAAGACAAGACTCCTTTGGTATTGTGTCTCTTCGGAGAATCCTTGAGTACCACTGGTTTGACTTTGTATTAAATGAACGGTTGCTCATGGAGTCCTCAGTAAGACACATTACCTGCATTGAGTGAGCGTCAGTTCCGGCACTACGGCCATGCGGCACGATTCCCTGAGGGTGATCCGGCTTGCAGGATCCTCATTATTGAGGACCTGAGTGGCTGGACCAGGCCAAGGGAACGCCTATGTAACACCTGGCTGTGGCAGATAGAGGGTCATTTCTGGAAGTAGGACTGGGCCGCGTGTCTGCCTGAGGGGGTGGCCAACCAGGATCCCAAGCTGTCTCGTCATGTGGTGGGTGCAGCAACGCACTGTACCAGTGCAAGCTCCCCAACCTGACCTGTAAGTGGTAAACTGCCAGAGGTTAAAAAAGTTTAGGTTAATAAAAACTGAAAAACAATGTAATTGTAATGCAGCAATGGAAGTTAATTAAGATTTTAAAGTTGATATAAACAATTGCTACAGGTGTTAAAACTTTTGTTGATTACTTACAAACCCTCTGTCTGTATGAAAGCAGTGTTGAAACAAGCCATGTTGCTACACACTCCGAAGGATCATTTAAACAATATTACATTGTATACTGCTATTATAAAGTGAAAAAGGCAATTAACAAAGGAAGACAGACTGACAGACCATTATAACACTTAAAAGCGTAAGTCTTTCCTCCAGAATAGAAATATGGAGAACTACAGAGAAACTGGCAAGAAAGGCAAGGTGTCAGCGAGTACAATTTCCTACAACATCAAAGGGATCCTGGAACCTTTCTTTGTAATTTCTTTAAGGGAGAGACAAACACTTTCTAGGGTTATAACGGACTGCCTGTCTTCCTTTGTTAGTTGCTGTTTTATCTTATTATGATAGCAACATACAACATTATATTGTCCAAATAACGCATTGGGATACTTGTAGGAACTGTTTGTTTCAACTTTCAAGGCTTAATTAACACCCATTTCTGCAGTAAAGAGGCAAGATGTTAACCTATTCTTTGTCCCTTGAAAAATACCTTTTTTGTATAACTGAAAAATGTACTATTTTCTTTTATAGCAACTTAAACATTTTTTTGTTTTTTACCTTTGGATGTCTACCATTTACTTTTGTAGTATTTCATGATATTCAATGGACTTGAATTAAATTCCAATTAAAAATGGCAAATTGGAGGTGTTCTATAACTTTCCTGTGGTAGTGTACATCATAGATTTCAACTGTTTTTCTAGTTATTAGACCATAGGGATGGAACATTATGTTAAAGAAAACAGTTTCAAAACACAAACAGGGTGAACTTTCAATTGTAAAATTAGTTGTACTTTTTTCCAATACTATCAGTTCAAACACATGTTCTTAATTCAATTTTATGTTTTATAGATTTCTCAATCAGCAAATGTGTAATGCGTTCAAATGTTTACCCTTGTGACTAATTAATAGTGATTTAAAAAGCACAAAAAACTGGATATTTCATTTTTTGGCACAATGAAGACAGAAAAGAGAAAACCAAACATGACTATGTAAATTAAAAAGCCAGCAGTACAGCAAGTCAGCCTACAATCATTTCATGATACATGATCACAAGATACAAACATGCTTTGAATTTCCATGTCACATCTTTGATCATTATAAAATGCAAAAACTATTACATCCTACTTGGTGTCCATGTAGAAGAAGGGGTCTGACATTATTACATTCACCTACACTCCATTTTGTCAATTACAGTTTTGCCATAATTTCAGGATATAATAAATAAATATGCATTCTGCAATACAAAATGAATCTATATCCAGTCTAAATGTAAATCTGGAAGTTCCTATACTACAACCTTATTGTTAAAACCACTGTTTCAATTACATATTTGGTATGCTTTGTGATGGATGGCCGGGATGCACATTCTCTATATGTTCAGGGGAGCAAGCATGGGCTTTGTAGTACCTCTACCTCCCCCAGACCACTTGGTGGCAGCCCCCCTGGGTGACTGTGGTGCCTCACGGCTCCATGGGAGATGGAGTTCTCCACAGCCCTGTTGGGATCTGGGGTGGCCACCAGGAGGCGCTGGAGGGGTTCCTGGGCCCGTCTAGGCCGTTGTTTAGCCACACCCGGAGGTGCAATCGGAGGCAGGTGGTCAAGTACCTGAAGCACTTCCAGGTGAACTATGAAAGGGGTCAGCAGCCACCACTCTGGCAGACTGAGTCGGGAGGAGGAGGACAACGCTTGCCGGGAGGAGTGGTGATGCAAAGAGTACAGTAATCCCTCACCTATCGCGGGGGTTACGTTCCAGAGCCCCCCGCGATAGGTGAAAATCCCCGAAGTAGCGACCTATATTTATTTTATTATTTATACATATTTTAAGGCTTTATAAACCCTTCCCACACTCTTATAAACCTTTCTCACTCTCTTGTTAACCTTTCCCACACTCTTATAAACACTTCCTATGCTCTTAAACACTTTCTACATTCTTAAACATCGCAGACCAACACTGCACACTGCACGCAGCGATCAGACATCAATGTGTCTGCACTCGCTTTGTGAAGGGGGGCAGCTGAACTCACGCTGAGCAGAAATGGACTTTGTGCTGCTTCTGCCAAAATGCCTGCTTGTCGCTCTGCGCGTTCGGAAGAAGGAGGAGTGTGTGTGTGCTTGTGTGAGGGCTGAACGCACGTTTGCTCAAACCCCCCTCCCCGGAGGCGCAGTTCGCATTGTCAAGGGGGTGGGGAGCTGAATGAACGCTAAGGAGAAGTGGACTTTGTGCTGGCTTTGTGCTGCTTGTCGCTCTGCCTGTCAATAATTTAAAAGCCTGTACATCACCAATTTTCCTGTCTCACTGTCTTGTCTTGCGTGAAGTTAAAATGTTTTATAATAGTGAGATGTTACTCATATCCTTAGCCCGACATCCACATATCATATGTGTTAACAAAGTGTGTTTTATAAGTTTACATGTGTTTAAAGCATGTGGGATGGGTATTTTAAGGCTTAAACTATAAAAATGTTTATTTATATGGTCTTTCTATATCGCGGATTTTCTCCTGTTGCTGAATGGTCTGAAACATAACTTCCGCGATAGGCGGGCAATCACTTGTATTTAAAAACCTGCGAAGTCGTGAATCCGCGAAAAGTGAACCGCGAAGTAGCGAGGGATTACTGTAGTGTGCTTTTTGTTTTGGTTGTGCTTTTGGGACTGTGTACTGCCTGTGGGACACGGGGAAGACGTGCCCCACAGGTGAAGAAAAATAAATCTTTACTGTTTTTTATACGTCCTTCTGGTGTCAGTCTGTGTTGGGTCAGGCGCATATATAGCGCCTTTATTACAGCTTATTAAACACTAGTCAAAAATTAACCATCTAAAAATATACCTCCACTTTCATTTCAGCAGTGAAGAGAATTCTTACCTTATTGAACACTTCCTTGAATAACATTTCACTCGTAGGTGAACTTGATTTTCCTTCCCATCTCAACATATTCTCTTTTTGTCTCCATTCCTCTACTGTTTGGTTCAGCTCAGAAGAACCCACTTGGGCAGTTGCTCGTTCTTGCTCATCTGATTCACAATTATGCAATCCAAGATTGCATAACGTTTGCTGGGCCTCAGCAAGCTGCCATTTAGATTCAATTGAACTTGTACTGCACTGCACATTACTTTTAAATGTAAGTTCCATATTGTCAGCAGACGCCTGAAAGACACAAAGTATAAACATACTGCAGAAAGCAAAAAAAATGCCTCAGTATTTCTAAGCAGAGAAGCATCTGAATCCACTGTTTGATTTCAAAGCACTCTCCATCTGCCAATGTCAACTACTGAATAATTTATGAACATAAAAGTCAAAATTTTAAGTGCTGCAAAAAATAAAATTAAGAACCAAAATGTAAATAGCACCTTCCTTCTTTTCATTACACGTGACTTAATGATGCTTTGGAATACATTTTTCATTTGTCTGTTGTTGATGAAATAACGATAGAAAATAAGTTTTAAGTTCTACAACCAAAAAAGTGATTACATTAATTAAAAAAGCCCCATTTATATCAGATACTCTCTACTTTATCATAGGCACAGGAAAAGAGCTATTCCTTGTTAATAGAGCATTAATCAAAGGTGGAGAACTGAAAGCGTTTGATGTCTGCTTTTTCAATGTGACTTCTTGTTAAAAAAAAAAAAAAAAAAAAATTGGGACATTAATAGCCTGACACTACTTTTTGCAGAAACGCCACAATATTCTTTAAAGTGCAGCTCTGCGATTAAGGGGCATTTCACATGACACATGATATTCTATATGGTGTTCCACAAGGCTCTATCCTGGGTCTGCTGCTCTTTTCGATTTACATGCATCTGTTAGGTCAGATTATCTCAAGGCATAACGTGAGCTACCACAGCTATGCTGATGACACACAGCTGTATTTATCAATAGCACCCGATGACCCCGACACTCTTGATTCACTGACACAATGTCTCACTTGTGTTTCCGAATGAATGAGTATTAATTTTCTCAAACTAAATAAAGAGAAAACAGAAATTTTAGTGATTGGAAATAATGGATATAATGAGATTATTAGAAATAAACATGATGCATTAGGATTAAAAGTCAAGACGGAGGTAAAGAATTTAGGGGTAACCATTGACTCTGACCTGAATTTTAAATCACATATTAATCAGATTACTAGGACAGCATTTTTTCACTTAAGAAATATTGCAAAAGTTAGAACTCTTATAACATTGCAAGATGCTGAAAAATTAGTTCACGCTTTTGTTTTCAGTCAGCTAGATTACTGTAACGCACTCCTCTCAGGACTACCCAAAAAAGAGATCAATCGATTGCAACTAGTGCAGAATGCAGCTGCTAGAATCTTAACTTGGAAACGAAAATCCGAGCACATCACCCCAGTTTTGATGTCACTACACTGGTTACCTGTGTCATTTAGAATTGACTTTAAAATACTACTTTACAAAGCCTTAAATAATCTCGCTCCATCTTATATTTCGGAATGTCTTACACCTTACACTCCAAATCGTAACCTTAGATCTTCAAATGAGTGTCTACTTAGAATTCCAAGAGCTAAACTTAAAAGAAGTGGTGAGGCAGCCTTCTGCTGTTATGCACCTAAAATCTGGAACAACTTGCCAATAGGAATTCACCAGGCTAATACAGTGGATCACTTTAAAACACTGCTGAAAACACATTACTTTAACATGGCTTTCTCATAGCTTCATCTTAGTTAAATCCTGATGCTCTGTATATTCAATTAATTATCATTATTATTCATGCTGGCTCCGTAATCCGTACTAACCCTTACTTTCTCTGCGGTTCTTTTTTTGGTTTTCTGTGGTGGCGATCTGTGCCACCACCACCTAATCAAAGCACCGTGATGTCCTTACATTGATGGATTAAAGGCCAGAAGTCCATATGACCATCATCATCAAATTCTTCTATGAGAACCCAGAATACAATGAGGACTGATTAAGGTCATTTATGTTAGGTAGAATACCCAGAGGGGGCTAGGCGGTCTCATGGTCTGGAACCCCTACAGATTTTTTTTTTTCTCTCTAGCCGTGTTTTTTTTTTTTTTTTTCTGTCCTCCCTGGCCATCGAGCTACATTATTTGTATGAAAATGTGCTATATAAAATAAATGTTGTTGTTGTTGTTAAGAATAGTATAAATTTGAACACTGCTATATTTTGTTAATTATTTAATGTCTTCTTAAGTTATATAAAACAGATGCAAATCTTCATTCATGTGTCAGTGATTATTCAGGGTTACAGTATAATGAGCATTTTGGATGTCAGTACTTTTCATTTGTGAATATCTGGCACCATCACATGTAATATAGACTTGGAAAGCCGATTTGTAAGCATATTAAGTCAAACCATTATACAGTGGAACCTCGGTTCACGACCATAATTCGTTCCAAAACTTTGGTCGTAAACCGATTTGGTCGTGAACCGAAGCAATTTCCCCCATAGGAATGTATGTAAATACAATTAATCCATTCCAGACCATATGAACTCTATGTAAATATATATATTTTTTAAGTTTTTAAGCACAAATATAGTTAATTAAACCATAGAATGCACAGCATATTAGTAAACTAAATGTAAAAACATTGAATAACACTGAGAAAACCTTGAACAACAGAGACAACTAACACTGCAATAGTTCGCACTATAGCGCTACCAACTGCTGGCTAAAAACACTTTTTTTTTTTTAATGAGTTTTAAGCACAGGGAAAAAAATGAACATTTGAAAAAATCCGTAATTTAATAAACCACCATGAAAAGTAACATTGCAACAATGCACGCTACAAACCGATCGCTGTAAACAGAAGTGAAAACAAAATCAAGCCCAGTGCATTCTTTAACTGCCTTCCTACCTTATGCGTCCAGCTCTCTCTCGCGCACTGCTTCTGTGTGTGTGTGTGTGTGTGTGTCTCTCTCTCACTCTCTCTCTCTTGCACTGCCTGTGTGTGTGCATCTCTCTCTCGCACTGCCTGTGTGTGCATCTCTCTCTCGCACTGCGTGTGTGTGTGTCTCTCTCTCTCGCTGCCTGTGTGTGTGTGTGTCTCTCTTGTGTGTGTGTGTGTCGCGCTCTCTCTCTCTTGCTCGCTACATAGGAAATGCACAGGGAGAGACTGAACATGTACAAACCGAAAGGGAACCTGGCTTGTTCATATACCGAGTGTGTGGTCGTGAACCGAGGCAAAAGTTTGGCGAACTTTTTGGTCATAAACCGATTTGTACGTATTCCGAGACGTTTCTGAACCGAGGTTCCACTGTATTAGAGCAGAATGCCTGTTTTTAATCTGTCTAACCAACATATTAAAGTTTTTGCTGCAAGACAGAGAAACCCAACAAAATAAGTATTAATTATTAACTTACAGACATCACATTAGTGCCGGGCTGGTATGACCAAAATTCTATGCCACGGTATTTTTCAAAATTATACCAGTTTCATGGTATTAGACAGTATTTTTTTCCCATGCATGAGTGGATGTTAACCACATTTTCCACTGCAATTACTGGCTAAGAATAACCTATTCTACTGGTATGAGAATTGTACAGTGTACAAAAAATTTTTTAATGTGCACACAAGTATAAATACAGGTTTGCATGGCCCCATAAAGTGATAGTTTTCAGGGGGGTGGCACTAATGAAGAGAAGGAATCACATTGCATGACAGATGCAGTCAAAATATAGAGCTTTTTTATTGAACAAAGTTTGCAAACAACTTAAACTAAAATTTTGACAACATTATTTTCAACCATCCAAAGAGGCATTTAGACTTAGTAAAATATCCAGAGGTGCTTGTCAAAAGTTTTACTGCACTGAACATGTCTTAGAAAAGGAATAAACAGCAAATATTTTTTGTAAACCAACTACACGTTGTTAATGTTGACAAGCTCTGTCCACTGACAAGTTAAAGCGACTTTTTAAACAACTTTACCATCATTAAACTGCATGATATTTAAACTAATAAATAATAACAAAATAAATAATACTGCAATTTCCAGTAATAATACAATTACTTTCAAGATTTCAAGCCCAGGTGCATTACACAGTATTCACCAAATTAAAATAAAATAAAACAAGTGCAACTTGGTGATGGCATCTTTACAAACTGAACCATCATTAAGGCAAACTGCATTAAAATGGACCTTGCTTCAAGCTAAGCTATATACATAAATAATAAAACTGCAACTTACATTTATAATGCTCTTTGTGGTAAAGCCCTACGGACGCGTATTAGGGCGACGGTGAAGAAAAAAAAATATGGACACAGTGAAGAAGAAAACAAAACTATATGTCGAGAATAAAGTCGGCATGTTGACTTTAATCTCGCCGTTTATGTCGAGATTAAAGTCGACATTTCCACTTTATTCTCATAGTTTATTTTGTCATTAAACTAGAATGTTGTAAACTAAACTTCATCCTAAAATCAATGTTTAATTTACTAGATTTTCTCAAACCCCATCATAAGTTAATGTAGGACATTAAATGCTTTGTGTTAAGTGTTCCCTGACCCAGTTGTTAATCGCTACGCGCTTCTTAAACTGACTTCCTCTTGCACTAAGAGGAGGTGCAGGCAGCAATCGCTGCACAGAATACATTCACTTCATGATATTCCTACTCTCTGAAAATGTAGAATGCTAAGATAAATTTTCAGGATGAAATGCATTAAAGCAGGTATTAAACATGCATGGTAGAGATGCTCCCTCGCAGTAAGGGGTTCCCAGGTGTAAGTTCAGTGTAGAGAACTTTATGGCAGGTGTGATGAGGCTCTAAAAAACTGGATGTATGAATGGGTATCGCACAGGTTTAACTTAAATATTAGGTAACTATTGGGTTAGTGATCTGGTGGTCGGAGCCATGAACACAGAATTCAATGGATGTTCTTCTGAGTGGGCTTTCTTTATTGCATGCGTGCTGTCTCTGTCTGACGTACAAAACCCCCAGTTCCTATCCTTCCTTTTTCTTTCTCCACAGAACCAATCACCACACGATAAATGTCTTTGTGAAATTAAAACTAATTATAAACTTAGACCACGGAGTGTTCAGAACTTTAAAAAAATCTTCGTTATACATGTTTAATTATGCCATCCATTCACAGTTGCACCCATCCCAGCAAACATTGTGTGTGCGAGGCAGGAACAAATCCTGAACAGGGCGCCAGCACATCGCAAGGTGAATATAAGCAATACATACACTAGCAGGGTCAATATAGCATAACAAAACCCAACATCCTATATGACTTTGAAAAAAACTGAAGCACGCTGAGTAAACCCACCAGAAAAACATGCAAATTCAAGGCAGGGAACACCCTGGACCCCTTTGCTGCGATGCAGCAGTGCACCCTCCACGCCACCGTGCCCCCACATAATTAATACATGCTTTAATGCATTTCATCATGAAAATGATATCAAGTATTTATCTTGGCATTCTAAATGTTCAGGGAGCAGGAATATCATGAAATTAATGTATTCTGTGTGGTGATTGCTGCCTGCGCCTCCTCTTAGTGCAAGAGGAAGTCAGTTTAAGAAGCACGTAGTGATTAAAATGGCTTGGGGAACACTTAACACAAAGCATTTAATGTGCTACATATCTTATGATGGGGTTTGAGAAAATCTAGTAAATTAAATATTTATTTTAAGTTGAAGTTTAGTTTACGATGTTCTACTTTAATGACAAATTACGAGAATAAAGCCAACATGTCGACTTTAATCTCGACATAAACGGTGAGAATAAAGTAGAAATGTCAAGAATAAAGTCAACATGTAGACTTTATTCTCGTCATAAGCGTTGAGATTAAAGTGAAAATGTCGAGAATAAATTTAACATGTCGTCACACTATTACACCGTACCCAGGTACATTACACAGTATTGGAAAAAAAAAATAAAATAAAACAAGTACAACTTGGCTTGCAGTATTATCCAGTAGTATAGAAACAGTATTCACACATTTGAAAATAATGGTCCACATCCGACCTTTTAAAACCAAAGTATCTCCAGACAACAGACACAGTTCCTTTATTTGGCAAAAGTTCTTCTGTGTCTTCATGTTCAACTTTATTGTACAGCTTCAGTTTCAGAATGTTATCTGTCCATTTTCACCGTTCAATACCTCCACTAATGCATGTATTCCATTGCATGCGTCTTCAGCGGTGCAGCAGTGAAAAAGGTCCCCCCTTAAACAGTTCCCCGCTGTGCCACGTTCCGAACATTGTTTAGGCTATTTAAACCGGTGTTGCGGTATAAGAAAAATCCATATCATAAAAACGTTTTTTGGTATGAACCGGCACTACATTACATAGCAACTAATAGATGATAATAATAACACAAGCAACTTGGTCTCATGTTTAAGCCAGCTAATAATCAAACCTACAACCTCTGGCATAAATGCATTTATTGTGATATAAAAGGAATAATGATATTTTAAAAACCAATCGTAGATCTGATTCGGAAGAAAAAAGGTTGCATTTGATTCTGAGCTAGTTTTGTACTATAATGAGACACTCTCTATGTTTAATTAAATCTTATCTAATATGTGCAATTCTATTATTGATTGACAAAGCAAACTGGTAACATTTTTAAGATTCAACACATGTGAATCAAAAATTGAAACCAAATGATTTCTATTTCATATTACAATTTTAGAAGTTTGTTTCCACTTTTGTAAATGCTCTGAAATTTTAAAATCTACTGAGCAACTGGAAATTGGCCCATCACATTCACATTACAGTTTTAACATCTTACATTTACAGGTGGTAAATTTTATTAAATTAATTTATGACAGATAATGTTAAAATAACATTAAAATGTGTGCATGGTGGTGTATATTAACCTCCTTAAGTGTTAGACCTGAGTGTTACTTGGGCTGCAAAAACCGTGCTAAAAATGTTAGTCCCAAGTGTCACTCAAGGAACTGTACAGATGCGTCTTGCCCGAGTGTTAGAACCAAGAATCACTCAGACTGTAAAAGTCTGTCAGTGCTGAAAATTCTTTGGAGAAATTATGTGAGTGTAGGTTTTCACTAATTATGAAATATCTGCACTTTACCAAGAAAGAAGACTTTGATGAGAATAACCATCCAGCACCCAAACTGAAGAAAATTTGGAAGATATACTAGGCCAATGTATCAAAACTTTGGAGCGTTTACATTCTGGACCATAATATCAGCATTGATGAAAGTCTGATGGCTAATAAGGGTAGATTGTCATGGATACAGTACAACGCATCAAAACGGGCAAGATTTGGCATAAAGCTTTATGAGCTTTGTGAATCTAAAACAAGATACATTTAGAATTCGGTTCTGTACATAGGGAAAGGGTCAATGTATGATCTGAAAAACAATCAGTACAGCATCAGTACAGCATCAGTACAGCATCAGTACAGCATTGTTACATCATCAGTGCCAACTTTAATATAAGATCTGCTGGATCAATGTTACTGTGTAACCATGGACAATTTTCATACTTCACCAGAGCTATTTGACATCTTGCTGCAAAGACTGACGCATATGGAACAGTGCTTCCTAAATAACAGCAAGGTGCGCTAGTAGCTTGGCAAAAGGGTAAAGTTCTTGTGCTGAAATGCTAGGACAAGAAAGATGTTTGTCTTCTTAGCACAGTACATAATGCAGCTACAGTCACTGTACAAGCAAAGTGCAACAAGCAGGTTACAAATCTGTGTGCTGTGGTCGACTACAATAGCATGATGGGTGTCAAAAATTGTGTGGATCAAGACTGGACTTTCTAACCCATTATGCAGAGACAACAAAAGAAATACTACAAAAACATTTTTCGTCATCTGGTGGAAAAGTGCATTTGGAATGCATTTGTGTCATACAAACAAAAAGCTTACAAAACTGTATACAATTTACACACAAAATACAGATTATGTTAATGAGCAACTAAGAACATTTAAACTTCCACACAATAAGTAATTCAACAAAATAATTAACAAAAGAATCAAAGAAAAAAAAGTTAATGGTTATAAATTTGTTAATCGCACATGAATACAACTGATGTTTCTGAACAAGTTGTACATCATTATAAATAATAACATGAAACAAAGCATTTAAAACTTGAAGATGTGGTGAAAAACCAATAAAAGGGAGCATATTCAAAAGTCTAATCAAATTAATTTTTGACACAATAAGTGGAGACTTTAATTGGTGTACTTACTCCATTACCAACTGGGTCCTCATTTAGTCTGATAGCAGCTAAAATATATTATGTAATGGACCAAACAAGTTGCTAAATCATCACGCTGGAAAGCTAAACCATGTCCAATGTGCCAGATATTTGCTGCAACTCAGGTGACGGTGAATCTCTACTCAAAAAGCTTGTTTAACCTAGCATCAGAAATACTCAACTAAAACCTGAAGTGATTCGATAATTGGGAAGCCCACCACACAAAAGATAAAATTGTCTTCCTTTCAGTATAAATAAGCAGGAAACAGGATTCATCAGACCAATACAATGCCCAATGTTTTGGATCTACAGTTTAGTGTATAAAGTGCCCACTTCTTTTTCTCTGGAAGAAGGGTAACTTGACTGGGGTTTTGGCTACCACATACCTTCTGTGACTAGAAATGTGAGCTTGTGAATTTTGATGTCTCTTTTGGCCCCACACTTGTACCCACCTTGATTTTCTTACTGACTGATGCTGTATCAGGTTCACCCTCCTGACAAGTTTAAACTGATGGATGGATGTTTGTCAATGTAGAATCCTAGTGTTTTTTTTTTTTTATCTTTCTTGGGGTAAATTTATAATTTTAATGTATTTAAATTGTGATGTTTATAAGTCGTTTTAATTGTACTAGAGGTGCCTTAAATATGCAGTCTTAAAATATATAATTTAATGTTTCTTTAACTTAACTGAATGTAGTATTTGCTGATGTAATATTTCAAAAACAAACTTTTCCATTCATAAGATAAGTAGTAATTTTAAAAAGTAATGCTAATTACTATTATTATGAATTTTTGATTTTAATGAAGCATTTGTGTTAATATAAAAGAAAAGTATTCTTAAAGTTTAAATATCTTGACATAAGAATGTCAAAACACGGCCAGGGTTTAGGGATTCTTAGTTAAAATGTACTTTTTCCCCATGACATAAATTACAGGAGAAAGACTCTAAAAAATACAAAATCTACAAATCATTCTAATATTCGATCAATCTGCTTCTTAGTTTAATGACTCCGTAAGAGACAAAGGTAGTATTAATTCTACTGTATATACAATAAAGGAAATAAAAGGAAAATGTCCATCCACCACATATGAACTTTATGAATAGCTGGAACTGATCAACTGGAAAAGCAACAAAAGACGCAAGGCTACGTATCAAAACAATCTACGCTGTTCAAAGGAGAAATTAGTTCGTAACGATATTCTGTGGAAATTCTGCACAATTGCACAAAATAATACTGTCCCAATCAGGGCATTGATTCTGCAGAAGCTGCATGCCAAATCGTGTTGCAGGCAACGCACGTGGACATGAACTAAGTGATCACCATGTTTCCAGAATGAATGGAGAAATCTCGTTGATGCCACATGTTTACAGTTAATTCTTCACTCACGAATGCACACGTTGTGCGTTAAGACAAAATATCAATCCGTGTGACCAAAAACAAAACACACCATGGCTTTTAAGGCCCATGTCTATATACACAATTCCCTCCCTTCTTGTTCTCCACTCATCTTACCTGCGGACATAAGAAAGCCTGAGAAACCGATCCCTCATCCTCCGGGATCGTGGCTCCTCCGCAGCGCCAGTTATGATAGTTCATACTTTCGCAGTTCTTTCCTGCTTGAGGCTCATCAAATGCCGCCGTTGTCTGTATTAACTGTAGGCATATTACAATATGTCTGTTATAAATAATAAAAAGGGGCACTAACTTTCAAGCCACCATTCCGCTGAGTCGTGGGTTGTCCGTCACGTGACATGTGTTATGGCCACGTGATAATCACTAAGGTTCACAATACGCATGTCAGCGAATGTGCCTAGCTGACCCGTCAATCTGATTAAGCGACTGCGCAGAAAAACTGCTGAAGAAAGAAGTTACCAACCACTACAGACTCCGCAATGTGCCATGGCTACGTGCGACATACCGATTTTGTTTTGCGATTTAAAACATTTTCTCAGCAGTTTTACAAGGGTTTCCTGAGGATCGTTATCCCACAATTGGCCTAATAACTTTAAATCAGGATCTTAGCTAACAGACAGCTATGGAGCAATTTATTTCTAATTAATCATAATCAATAAGGCATACATGTACAAATTTGCTGTAAGCGACTGAAAATTTAATGCGAGAAAACCGCGGAAAACCCCATGCATACAATGAGAGAACGTGCAAAATCCACAATGATCACCACCACGAGCTGGATTCCAGTCCAAGAGGCTGGAATAGTGAGGCAGCAGCGCAGAGCTTGACCGTTATTATTTTGTTTATTAATGAATCAATAAATCTTTATTTTACATAGATCTCTTTATAGTGTAAACCATCACAAGGTTCTTAAGAAGGAAACAAATATCAATTTCATTACACTTTGTAAATATTTTATCTTGTTAATGCTAATTCTTCTATCAAAATTTGATACAGATTAATAAAAGCATTCAATTCAGCCAAATGCACCAGTGAAAGGGTCTGACCTCTGAAACCCTGAACTGAAATAAGCAATCCACTGAATTACTAATCTCACATTTTCTAGTTGAGGGCTGCATTGAGCCACAGACTATCATGCTTGCCTCAAGCATGCAGTTATCAACCATAGGCATGGCACCAGTCCATCTCCAAACACATTCACTGACTTGCACCAGGCCAATTTAAACTCAACAGTCAAACTAACCAGGTGTTTGAAATATGGGGGGTAGCAGGAGTATTTTTCTCCTCCATAAACTCAAACTATTTAAAGTAGACAAGGATGTCCTTTTATTGCAGTATGATCCAGTCTGTGATCACTTTCAGTTTCATTGCCTGGTTTAATAGTCTGACAAACCAAAACTCAAAAAAGCTCCAGCAGATTATGAAGTATGCAGCTACAGTTATTGAGGCTGATGTAGATGATTTGACTTGTGTGTTTCAGAGGGCAATGTTAAAAAGAAATTTGAAATCATCTCAACTGATGACAGTCATCCATTACATGTAGAACTAAAGTTCAGTAAATCAGGAAGGATAGTCACTTTGAAAACCCACACAAATCGCTCCAGAAACTCCTTTCTTCCTAGTGCTATATGACTTTTCAATAAGAAATATCAGAGATAATGATTAAGGTTTTGATATATATCTTGTAACCTTTTTTTTGGTGTAAATATGTATTATCTAACTGCCTTACCTTAACCTTTCTTTTTTCTATTTGTCTGTTTTATTTAATTTTGTCTGTTATTAGATGCAACTGAGAAGGCAAATTTCATGTTTTCTTGTTTAAACATGACTAAATAAAGAAACCTTATACAGGGAAAGTGAGCATGTGGGCTTTGAACTTGGTATTTTGGAGCTGTGATGCCTGAAATGTGCTGCCACAAAATATCAATACCACTTACATTTATTACACTATAAAGATCTAAAGACCATTCAATGGACACATTAGTGAAACAAATGTGAAGTTCATTCATTCATTTCACTTCGCCTTTACTGGTGAGAGTTATGTTGGCAGCAAGACAAGCTGGATTGACCAGGATACCATATGTATGTATATGACCACTGTCCCAACACTTCCTGGAGAATCTCCAGTTTCTCCTAACCAGGTGAGAAACATAATTCCACCATCCTGTGCCTGTGTCCGTACCCGGGTATTGTCCCAGTAAGCTATGCCAGAAACCCATATCAATGTTAGGAGAAGTAGCAGCTCTCCTTCTAGGTCCTCCTGTACAGTTGTGCCCCATCACAAGAGAGTGTACTCAAATATAATGCTTGGGAAACTCATTTCAGCTGCTGCTGTCAGTTTATTTTACTTCTGTATTTCATTTTGAAATAACTGACTTCAAATGTATTTAAAATTAAACTTGCTTTTAATTTATAATTTTTTAATTTTATTTGAAGAAACTGACATTCCATACAATTCAGTTGAACGTATACAACAAATTACATCATAGTCAAACTAGAAAAAGAAAAAAAAGATGAAAAAAATAAATCAGAAAGTCAAAATAAGAAAGTGTCAAAAAGAAACAAAACAGAATTCAAGAGAAAGAGTGGACAGCCAACAGCATAGGCAAATAATAATAATAATAATAATAAACAACAAAGAAGGGAGAATAAGATTTCTATGATGCAAATGCTTATTCAAAAAAAATATATATTAGATCTTGCCATATTTTAAGAAAGTTTTGAACAGATCCTGAAACCGAGAATTTGATTTTTTCAAATTTCAGATAGCATATAACATCAATTACCCACCGACTTATACAAGGTGGGTTGAGCAAAATAAGTCTACATGCTAGTAGTGTGATATAGGCAATTACAATCAATTTGTCCTTCTCCACTTTAAGCCCATGTGGGAGCTCACCACACACAGCTGTTAATGGGTTTGGAATGACTGTAACACCAAGGCTATCACAGCTTCTGCAGTTTCTATCCAATGCTTGTCATACATTATTTCATTTTATACTTTCAAAAATCACATTCCAAACATATTGAGCATGGAGTATTAATTTGTTTACACAGTGATGTTTTATAGAAAACCGAAGATATTTTTAACTAGCTAAGATGAAACTGGACACTCTAAAACAGTAACAGCTGAAAACTGACCTGGTGCCACCAAGTATAAAAAAAATAATTAAAAACAAAATAGTAAAGCAAAGAAAGCAGAAAGAGAAGTCATCTTAGTGTCTGACCTTTAGGTTGACATGCAGTGGAGCTGCTGTTCCTCCATCTCATTGAAGTTCTATTAAATCAAAACCATATTTATGTAGGGTTGGGTGGGTATGTCACTGCCTGATCCACATGTGCACACTGCCTGAGCAATTTGCATGTGAATGTGCAGAACTTTCACCTTTACGACACTGCCCGATCTGTGTTTCTTATTTTATGGCTGTGTCCCTGTCTGATTTGCATCACTCATGCACTCTCTGAGAGCAACAGTGCATTACAGTACTCAAACAGTCAGACAATGGTCTATTAGACAAGTATCAACATAAATGCATATCTGTGAGAAGACAGCCCAGAAGAAGACTCAACAAAGACATGAGAAGAACATACAAACACGGGTAGTGTTTAGGTGGGGATCCAAAGATAGACTTCCGGAGCAGTGCTAACCATTGTACTGCAGAATTTTAAAACAGTCTGTTTATAATACACGGAAATGACCATCTATCTGCTGTAGCCAGGTGTTACATGGGCATCCCCTTGGCCTGATGCAGCTGTTTGGTTCCTGAAAATGAGGATGCTGAGAGCTGGATCACCCTTGGGGAAATCACACCACATGGCCATAGTGCTGTATTGATGTTCCCTCACAATGCAGCTAATGTGCCTCATTCAGGACTCTGTGAGCAACCACTCATTTGACACAAAGTCAAACCATCGGTACCCAAGGATTCTCTGCAGAGACACAGTACCAAAGGAGTCCAGTCTTTGTTTCAGGTCACTGGATAGCGTCCATGTCTTGCAACTATATAGCAAGACAGGAAGCATCAGGACTTTAAAGACTTGGACCTTCATCCTTTTGCATACAGTAGATATCGGGAGCGCCACACACCCCTTTCCAGCAACCTCATGACCCTCCATGATCTCCCAAACCATTTAATGACTTCATAGGAAGAGTCACAAGAGACATGAATATTGCTGCCAAGGTAAGTAAACCTCTCGACAAGGTCTGCCCAGAGGGGGCTGGGCGGTCTCATGGTCTGGTACCCCTGCAGATTTTATTTTTTTTCCTCCAGCCATCTGGAGTTTTTTTTGTTTTTTCTGTCCTCCCTGGCCATCGGACCTTAATCTTATTCTATGTTAATTAGTGTTGTCTTATTTTAATTCTTACTTTGTCTTTTTTTTCTCTTTTTTTCATCATGTAAAGCACTTTGAGCTACATTATTTGTATGAAAATGTGCTATATAAACAAATGTTGTTGTTGTTGACACTTGTCTGCCTGGGGGGTTGCCAACCAGGATCCTGAGCTGTTTCGTTGTGTGGTGGGTGTGGCAACGTGCAGTACCAGTGCATGCTCCCCAACCTTACCTGACTTGATTTGTTAAAAAATATTTTGAGCAAAAGCAAGGCATTTGCTTATAATGTACTTGCTCTAGTGTTTAACATTCTTTCTGTAATATGGGTTCACATTCTTGTACTATTCTTTCACTCAGTGCACCCTTTATCTAATGTAATTTATAGCATTTATTTTTTATAAATTTGAAACACTGCAGGAAAGAAAACCAGGTGGGACAAATATCTTTTCCCAACATGATGTAAAACCACTGGTAGTAGCTGGGACACAAATTAGTACATACTGTATGTGCCGATAAGACAGTCAATTTGAAACACTGGGCAACTGTAACTCTGAATAGGCAACACATCCTTGCTGATTTACACTTCAGCTGCATTAGAACAGTTTAGGTTACAAAGACGGGCATCTTCAAGAACCAACTGTTTTTTACCTGCCCCAGTTTGAATTAATTTGCTGTAGGTAATGGGATTAAGAATTTCTATTCACTACTTTTTATTTTCTTTATGGAAGTTGTGTTTTTTGCAATTGCAGTAGAGCATTAGATATAACTCTGTATATCTGGAAGGAAGCCAGTGAAGATGACACAGTTGGTGTGAGATAGCAGAGATTATCTGATGTTGACTTGCTTATTCCTATGCAAGAGTCCTTACAAATGCAATGCATTTTTTAAGTGTACAGAGTACATCAATAAATACAGTATATTACAGCTGTAACAGCTGTTCCCTTCCGAGATGAAAAAGATCCAAGGAAATATTTTAATTTTATTTCAGAAGACGCCAAAAAAAAAAAAAAAAAAAAAGAATATACTTTTGGATTAGGAGGTAAACTGTATAAAACTTCTTTGACTTTACTTAGCCTGATTTTCTGCTTCAGTCTACCTATGAATTACTGTATGTGGAAAGATAGATAGATAGATAGATAGATAGATAGATAGATAGATAGATAGATAGATAGATAGATAGATAGATAGATAGATAGATAGATAGATAGAAGATAGATAGATAGAAGGCATGGTGGGAATGGTGCTGCAGATATCTGTGATGCCTACTTTGTGGAGCTCCCATATGACCCAAAAGTGCTTCCTACAGGCCATGCCCTGGCACCGGAAGTACTCTCTATTGCTGGCTATGTGACGTGCACCACCTGCGATGATTCAAATGCAAGTTTCTGTCACAGACAGTCTGCTCTGTCACAAGATCATCATAGGTGACAGCATGGTCAAGTTCTATGCATCTAGTATAGATTCTAGAGATAAGCAGAATGGAGGCAATCAAAGGTTACCCTCTCCTACAAAAATGATTAATCAGCTTTGTCAAACTGGGAGATGGGCCAACATGTGGAGAGAGAAACAAACAATTGTTGTTCCTGAAAATGTCTGGTCCACAAGAATAGACTTGTATCAGCAGCTTTCCACCAAAATTACTTAAACTTGTCACAGTCTATTGAGTAGTCTGAGTGACAGGAGCAAACCTAAGTTAGACCATGACAGTTCTGGCTGAGGCAGCAGAGGAAGCAAGTTTCTGTCTGTGGCTAAAAAGAAAAGAGCTGGAGAACACACAGTTGTGAGAACTGTGGTTATATTTCATAAGCAGAGCTAAAGAGTCTTTTGCGATGGCCAAGGAGTGGGGATAACATTATGAGATATAGATCCTGAAGCCAGAGGCGGGGGGTGGCATGGAGATGCTACTGCCATTGCCCCACCACCAGGAAGCAAAGAAAGAACCAAGGCAAGTCTAAGGAAAAGAAAACAGGAACTAAATAAAACAGATAGATTTGAAGATGATTAAATGCATGGTGTGGAGACAAGAAATGGGCATCATTGAACATTGAACTTATGAATGTACTAATTAGATTCTGAGTCCAGCAGAAAGGGGTGCTAGGAAGATATCCACTGTCCCACTACCAAGAGAAGTTTCAAGTGAGCAAAACATTAATGAGAGTTGGCTTCCAGCTAATGGCCCTTCACCTCACCAGAAGACACTAGCGGAGATGCCAGAGGCTCTCTCCCTCTCTGTATACAGTATATATTAAAAAGGGGGTATTGTTTAAAAATATTTTTTAAAAGACATAATGTGAATAAAGTTAAGAGGTCAAAAAATGAAGATTTATAATGGTTAATGTTAATAATCATGCCAAAGACTGATAACCAAGGCAAGTCTAAGGAAAAGAAGGCAAAAAAAAAAATAAAACAGATGGATCAAGATAATGAAATGAATGTGGTAAAAATAAGAAACAGGCAACATAACACTGTTGAAGGAGGAAGAAGGCCTGAAAGTAAAAAGGGAAAGAGTGAAACAGACATAAAAGAAAAAGTAAGTTAAAAAATAGACCTTAAACTTATGGACCCAAAATTAGTATTGTAGTATGATTCTATAAAATTATCAGTATAGTAGTTGAGGAAGTCTTTGTTAAATATCAGATAATGCAAAACAGAATAACAGACATGAATAGAGTTGATGCTTTCTTGGAAAATGCAGGGTATAATTTCAAAATATAAAACACAAGTAAATAGTATAACATAACATTGAAAAAGTGATCACACCCTTTAAAGAAGTAAAAGAACATCAACTAAAAATAAACAAAGAATGACAACTTTGTAATCAAGGACTAGAATAAAAGAAGGGCAAATCATTGTCATCATTTTCATTCCACCTTTCCTGATGGGGTTTGTGATGACATGATGAGGTGGGCTGTCCAAGAGATCCAATTCAATCAGCAATTTCTTTCAGTACCTTCTAGGGACTTCTCAGATATATTCTCATTACTAGAAGAGAGGTATAATTCTATCAACATATCCTGGGCAATGCTTTATACACCTCCAGTGGGTACGGCCAAACCTCCTCTTCACCAAGCTAAGCTATTTGGAGCAACCTACACATAACTGCCACTGCTGCACTTGTGAACTACACCCAAGGTACCTGATATCCTCCTCTTGCGGCAGCTGATCATTCCTTATCTGAAGAGAACATACCACTCACCACAATCCACCCATGCACAGTTTTTCAATTTGCTCGCTACTAAAACTAATGAATTTTTGGTCTGCCAATATCTTTCACTCATGTCTAGAGACCCTATTACTAACAATATATGCAGGATCTCTGTCTTGAAGTTGACAGCTTTCCTTAGCAATGATATCCATCTGTGACTTTGGGGTTGCCTCTGTGACAAGCAGCAACAAACTCCTGGCCACAGCTCCCTGCAGCTCTCTCTACTATTAGGTCTCAACAAGGTCCATTCAGTCTTTATGTCCTTCAAATCTCCTGATATACAGGAGATGCTGTTCTGGAGCTGAACTTCTCCCAACAGTGATATTCGTTAGTGGTTTCTTGAAAATGCTCACAATCACTTTCTGAGCCAGTTCATCACAAAAAAGAGATGAACTGACAACTCAGTACCTCTTTTTATCATAGGATATCGAACACATGACTAGACTAGATGACACTTAAGAGCACCCTTGTATTCAAATATAGTGTTCATTAAAAAAATGTAAGACTAGCACATCAAAAAGCAATCCACCACTCTGGTACAGATATAGCAAGTTGTTCCTCCCAATTACGCCCCTCCAGGTATCACCATCATTATTTACATAGTTGAAATTTCCCAGGAGAACTACAGAGTCTGCAGATGGAACTCTTTTGAGCACCCAAATACACTGAAATAGTTGTTTGGTACATACATGCAAAAATATTCAGTTTACCTTTCTGCAACTCAAGGTTGCATTCAGGCAACCCTGTCATCCACTGCAACAAATGTCAGGTATACAACACCTGCCCAGGGTAACTGGATGGAAGGAGTGAGACCAGCCTTGACTAAGAAGTCAGCTGGTTCCAGACCCAATGAGCTAGCAGAGATAAGTTCAGCTATATCTATTCAGTACTTTTCAACCTACTGCATGATACATGCCATGCCCAAAGAGCAACCAGAAAAGTTAGATTCCACGTCCCAAAAGTCACTATCTATTGTCAAGATTTACTATGTATGGTGTCATCGCCCTCTTGCCTGTTGATCTAGTAAAACTGCAACTAGCCGTCATCAGTTTCAGTCTATCACACATTTGTTTTCAGACCGAGCCTGACCTGGCTATGAAGGTGCCCTGGTCACCAGGTGCTACTGGCCACTCCAGGTCCTGACTCCAATAATAAGTCTCAGAATTCCTAGTCTAGGTAATGCACTCTCTAATTTAAACCAGACAGAAGACTTCAAGGTCATTGACAGATTTTGTTTGTTTTTGTGGAACCCTCCTCTTAAACTAATGGTAACCCTTTCAGGAATATTCATCTTCAACAAACATGGTTCTAAGGATCCCTGAGGCACACAAGACCCCCACCATACCAAGGGTACAATCCTAGGAGGTGAAAAAACAAATGTCAAAAAGATTTGTATGTTCTTATTATATATAAAGAAGCACTTTAGATTGGGGTTTCCTGTCATGTAGCCCTCTGAGTTAAGTGGGGAGTAAGTGTTGAGTTTCATGGTTTTTTGGATTGGATTGTATTTTTACTGTGTTTTGTTCTTTACAAAAAATAAAAATAACGTGCATAATATAAGTAAGAATAACTTTTACGTATAATAACTTTGATTACATAATATGGTGTGGGATGTCACTATCCCTCTAACAACTTAACAAAATCAAAACTTGATAAAAGGATTAGGTCAACAACTAGGCTGAATGTGCCGCTAAAAATTACCACTTCTATATGTGACTACCGAATAAGGGAACCATGAAGGAAAAGGAGCCAATGGGCAGTTTCAATCAAACAAGAATAAAGGAAGGAAGTGGAAAAGTATAGATCTAGTTACTTACCTAATAATATGCTACAGACAGACATAAAGAAAACATGGAAAATGTGCAGTGTTGATAAGATGGTTTAAAATGCTAAAAATATACATTGATCCATTTTCTGAAACAACTGAATCCAATATCAGCAGTCAATTCTGACAGCATTGGGCATTCAGCAAGACCCAGCTTTAGATGAATAACCACTCATTTTCAGGGAACACTCAGTTACACATCCACACTGACAGCAGGGCCAGTGAAGAGTAACTATTGTAATTAACCTAGCATGTTGTTTTAAATATTTGAGAAAAAAACAGATTACCTGAACAAAATTCAGTGCAGACATACTGTAAGTTTAATGTGTAAACTTCAAAATGAAAGCGACCAGGAAATTATTGGCATCAATTCTCTTGGGAACTGTTGGATAGCAGTAATAAAATAGAATTAGTGAATTGGTGGACATTGAAAAAGACAAAAGAAACAAGCTAAAGTAATTGCTAAGGTATTAGATGAATGGAAAAAAAATCTGCACCAGACACCAGTACCGACACTTTTACTAAATCATTTGTATGCCAATAGTCACTTTTAGGTAAATATATGCAAATCTTTGTTAAGTGTATATTGTTTTCTAAAGCAGTGCTTCTCAAACAGTAGGCCCAGAAAATGTTGTTTGATAGGAACAATCTAGGAGAAGAAAGTGATAAGTCTTGATGGATGTGAAGAACACGAGTTCCTAGAAGTCTGTAACAACTACTCTTTAATCTCCTTTGCTACTATTGCCCCCTTTTCTTTACTGTGGTTCCCACACTCTTTCATGGAGAAAAAGTGCCCAGTTTTGTATAAGCAGAGCTTAGTCTCAATACAAAAGTGATCCTCTGTATGCCTATTGTCAATTTTAGGTAAATAGATGCAAATGTTTATTTTGTGTAAATTGTTTTTGAAGCAATACTTCTCAAACTCTGGCCCTGCAGCCCCTGGGGGCCTACAGAATAAACTGATCTGAAAGTTCTAGGAGCTGAAATTGATAAGTCTTGATGGATATAAGAACCTTGAGATGTTAGAAGGCTAGAACAACTACCCTTTAACTTTTTCTAGTATAGTACTGTATTCTTCTTTTCTTTCCTGTGGTTCCTCCTCTTTTTTGTGGAGGATAGTGCCCTTTAGTTTGCTAAAGGCAGTGCTTTGTCTCAGTTGAAAAGTTAATCAATGTGTTTAAAGCCCTATTTGGATGGAATTAGTTTTACACTAAGAGGTACCCCAGACTGACTGCCACTCCCAAAGAATTTTTATTAAAGGGGTCTGGGGTCCGTGAGGATCTTTGTTTTGGGTTGGGGGTCTTGAAAGAACATAGTTTGAGAAGTACTGTTCTAAAGCACTCTAATTCGAAAATGAAGTATTAAACATGAATAGTGACTGTCAGCTTCCAAATAAAAACTAATATGACGTTCTTAAACCTGCTCAATCCAATTCATGGTGAGCGTGCCCTGGGTCTAACCCCATCTGCACTGGGCAGGCAGGTTAACAACCCTGCAGATGACACAAGTCTGTTTCAAAATCCATTCACAAACACTAAGTCAATAAAATCAACCTAACCTGCACTTCTATGTGGATGTGTGAGAAAAACACACATAGGCACGAAAAGAACGCGCAAACTCCCCATACACAAGAAACGAATGCGAGGTTTGATTCCAAGTCACTGGATCGAAAAGAGGCGAATATTCTAACAATATTCGGAGCGCACGAAGACTTCACTTACATTCAATTCCCCAATGAAAAAAAAACTGTTAGTAGCAACTGACCCGGAAATCTTCTTTTGTCACTTTCTCATGAAAGTGTCCGACGTGATATTATTTACTCGATCTTTTTAATGGTCCTGCACATAACACACCGTCTCAAGCCAGCCATTATAAGCACGCTAATTGAAGAGGATTTAATTTGTAGTTTACAATTTGAAACCGTTTTCATTTAAGAATAATTAAGCTATCTAAAATATACTTACAGCCAAATTCAAATATGGGCTATTTACCCATGTATCTAAAGAGATCAAATTACACTGACGTGAATATTTACAGTTTGAAGGGGGGTAAAATACAATATATTCAGACTATAACACTATTCTCGTACAGTCTGTCTATCGTCGACCGCGTGCTTTCATTGTGGCGCAGTGTGTGACGTCACATCCACGTCAGCCTGTCCCGGAAGTGCACGGAAGATGGAGGCTGCGGACTGGTGACTGGAAACCGAGGCAACAGTGCTCTCACGTCCGCCGCAGTAGCAGAGCGCCTGCTTGAGGGGAAGAGAGCTTTATCACAAAATAAAGAGGGAAAGAACCAGTAGCGCACGGATCAACTTTGTCCGTCCCGACAGAGAGCCATGTCATTGTTCCAATCGGCTCTTGACTTCCTGGCGGGGCCCGGCACCGCTGGAGCTGCAAGCCGAGATCAAAATGATTTTGTGGGGCAAACAGTGGAGATGGGTGAGATGAAGCTACGAATCAAGCGAGTTATCGCCGAAGGTGAGTTTGGTTACACTGTAACTTTAGTTGGTGGCGTTAAAGTGAGTGAAAGATGTTCACCTGTGCTGTACAGGTGTGATTAACAACACAGAGCAGGAGGCCAGTTTGGGAGCCGCGTTAAGTCACTTTATATTACCAGAATCAATGGGCGGCACAGGTGTTTCCCAGGTTCCCTTACTAGGTCCGGCGAAGGAATGTGTGAGTGGCTCGGTGCGCACCCCTTGTGTGTCAGACAGGTGTAACTCAATTCTGTATGACTTCCTGTTTACTATCGCCGGAGGGTAAGGTTGCTGCCAAATCCTGAAACTCTTTGGTATCACTATTCTAGGATTTGTATTTTGTTCGAAAACTACAGATCGTCGCTCAGATCATTTCTGCTCACAGTGTTTTACTTTTCAGTGAAATTCTGAATACTAAACATGATTTTTTGAGTAATAGTCTTACTAATAGTCAGCTAAACATATTTGAATGGCTACATTATCAATGGATTTTTCTACACAGAAAATATGATTCATAGTTTTAAACCGTTATCAGTGCTCCCTTTTTACTTATAGCTTTAGTGAAAAATGTAACTTTATATGAAAAAAATGGTTCAGTTACCTTTGTTTGTTCAAGTTATGTTTTCATTTAGAGTTTCTTTTATCTTCTTGTGGTGTCGATTTTCTGATTCTCCTAGTCATATAATTGTAGAAGGCTAGCTACCACGATCTTTCAATGCTAGACTTTGCTGTATTTGCATACGATAATTGTGTGACTCGAATATCGAGTGTTATTGAGAAAGCGCACCTGGAGATTCATCCATCGCTTGATGTCTTAACCAGCTTGAAAAAAAAAGTTGATTCTTCTTAACGTCAGCATGTTTTCAGTTGTGACTGTGGATGATGGCAGAAGCTACATGTAGAACTCAAAACGTAGTTGTGTTTTTTTATGTTACTGCTGTTTGTATGTAGCACTGTAGAATCCAAAGTCAATAAAGCATTGTATATTTTCTTGTGTCTCAATTACATTTGGTGGAATTCTTGCAAACCTTCTTTATTTGTGATTGGTAATTCTAAGTTGTTTTGACTGGGTTGAACTTGTCTTATGTTAAAATAAAATGTGACATCCATCTGTGCTGTCAGTTTTGGGATAGATTGAGAAAAAAATTATATAACCAGAATCTAAATTCTTGCACTTGATTAATTAGTCAGAGCTTGGTTGATATGACTGCGGTGGGTTGGCACCCTGCCTGGGATTGGTTCCCTGCCTTGTGCCCTGTGTTGGCTGGGATTGGCTCCAGCAGACCCCCGTGACCCTGTGTTCGGATTCAGCGGGTTGGAAAATGGATGGATGGATGGTTGATATGATATATTAGAATTTAATGAATGTGTATACAATAAAAAACGGTTTTACTTGGTGAGTGAACATTTTTCCACTTAGTAACTTGCGACACTTCTAAAGACAGAGATACCTTTGTTGAAGTGGAGCAATAATGAATTTTCTGTTCGACCTGTCATAATTTAAATATTGTGTAATTTTGGCTGATGTCACTTGAAAGCGGTAGAGAAAAGAGATGTGTAATTGTAATAAGCATGACTCTACCTCAGTTGAACGAAAGAAAAAAATCAATACTTATGAAATAGTTACGCTTGTTCAACCATAAATAAGGAATGCATTTATTTTGTGATTTTCATAATGTGACACATGACACAATAAACGGAGAAGCCAAGTTTTTAAACTTAAATTATTATTTCCTGATATTGAATTTTATATATTAACTAGAGAAACAGCGCCTCCCTGTCGCATGCATGTCTCAATCTTTGTCTTTCTTGAATTCTATATCCCACATTTGACTCGCATCACTTGGCGGTAGTCT
Source organism: Erpetoichthys calabaricus (assembly GCF_900747795.2). Lineage (NCBI taxonomy): Eukaryota > Metazoa > Chordata > Cladistia > Polypteriformes > Polypteridae > Erpetoichthys > Erpetoichthys calabaricus. The sequence continues at coordinate 185,662,772 of NC_041398.2, forward strand.
TCTTCTTCTTTTTATGGTATTCATCATTTCATCTGCATCTTTAATTTTCTTGATGCACAGCAGATATGACTGATCATTTTTCTTTCTGCAATGTGACTTAATTTGCAGATTACTTTGATTTATTAATCCCACAAGTGCAGGTCAGCTTGCCGAGATTGTTGCTACCTGAATTTTTAAAAAATTTTAGAATGTATGAAGTCATAAGCTTTTGAACAAGAGCAAGAACCATGGTCTAGCTCCAGTAGTTACTTGCCGACCACCAGTAACATGGATTTCCTTGACTTTGCCATTCTTGCATTCCGTATCCTGCACTTGATGCTCATCAGATGGTGCTGTTGTTATTCTTCCTATTATGGTGTTCTTTGTCACGCCATCGACCGCTGTGATTTGCTTGATGCTCAGCAGATGTTGCTGGTCATTTTGTCTCCACCATGTCACTCCGTTTTCTGATCATTTTGCTATTGAAAAAAATATATCTCAGGCCCAGGTCATTTTGCTGTTACCTGATTTTTGAACATTTTCAGGATGTATCAGTTCATAAGCTTTTGATCAAGACCAAGATCAAGGTTCTAGCCCTAGTAGTCAGCAAGTCATTGAAGGACAGCTGGACAGACCATAGCATTTTATAAGTATCAATTAATAAATAAAGTAGGGGAAGTTTTGATTGGAAAATAAAAAATGAATCTAAAAATGATTAAGTTCTTTTTAAATTAAAAAGTTTTTTTTAATTATTTTGTGATAATTTGTTCACATTTTCGATGGCCTATCCCAGCTTTGTTTTGTATAGAAATAAATACCAATAATTTAAACTCTATATTAATAATAATAATAATCATAGTAGTAGTATTGATATTGTCATGTATACAGTGAAATTCTTAACTTTCATGTCTAACTAACATGCAACACATTGTTACTCAAGGCAGATCAGTTCCCTGATGTACTCCTTACTCTAAGCACACTCAAGGGTGTTGTTTTTGAAGAAGGACTGTGGGTGTTAATGAATGATGTAATGGGAGTTATCCAGTGAAATGGGTCCAGTGACTCCCAGCTATTCATGTACATATGACAATGTTGACTTTATGATTAACATGCTAGTAATTGAAGCCCGGGCTCTCTGGCAGTGAGGCAGAAGCACTGACCACTGATAGATAGATAGAGATAGATAGATACTTTATTAAACCCAAGGGGAAATTCACATACTCCAGCAGCACCTTACTGATACAGAAAACAATATTAAATTAAAGATTGATAGTAATGCAGGTAAAAACAGACAATAACTTTGTATAATGTTAACGTTTACCCCCCCAGGTGGAATTGAAGAGTCGCATAGTTTGGGGGAGGAACGATCTTCTCAGTCTGTCAGTGGAGCAGGACAGTGACAGCAGTCTGTCGCTGAAGCTGCTCTTCTGTCTAGAGATGACACTGTTTAGTGGATGCAGTGGATTTTCCATAATTGATAGGACCCTGCTGAGCGCCCGTCGCTCTGCCACAGATGTCAAACTGTCTTGCTCCATGCCAACAATAGAGCCTGCCTTCCTCACCAGTTTGTCCAGGCGTGAGGCGTCTTTCTTCTTAATGCTGCCTCCCCAGCACACTACCAATGTAGAAGAGGGTGCTCACCACAACCGTCTGATAGAACATCTGCAGCATTATTGCAGATTTTGAAGGACGCCAGCCTTCTAAGGAAGTATAACCGGCTCTGTCCTTTCTTACACAGAGCATCAGTATTGGCAGTCCAGTCTAATTTATCATCCAGCTGCACTCCCAGGTATTTATAGGTCTGCACCATCTGCACACAGTCACCTCTGATGATCACGGGGTCCATGAGGGGTCTGGGCCTCCTAAAATCCACCACCAGCTCCTTGGTTTTGCTGGTGTTCAGGTGTAGGTGGTTTGAGTCGCACCATTTAACAAAGTCCTTGATTAGGTCCCTGTACTCCTCCTCCTGCCCACTCCTGATGCAGCCCACGATAGCAGTGTCATCAGCGAACTTTTGCATGTGGCAGGACTCCGAGTTGTGTTGGAAGTCCGATGTATATAGGCTGAACAGGATCGGAGAAAGTACAGTCCCTTGTGGTGCTCCTGTGTTGCTGACCACAATGTCAGACGTGCAGTTCGCAAGACGCACATACTGAGGTCTGTCTTTAAGATAGTCCACGATCCATGCCACCAGGTATGAATCTACGGAGAGACCTGCATGTGGTTTTCTTGGATCTTTTCCAATACCTTTGGATCAGTGCCTCACAAGGTCACATGAGCAGCCTTTAACTTCTTCTATGTCCCAAAGAACAACACAAAGCTGTGCTGCATGCTAAATCTGCCCTCCGGCACCAAGATATAATAGGCTATGTCCAACAAGGCAGAGTAAGCCTTGGCCTAGGAACAAAAACACCAACCTGGCAGAAGGCAACCCTGAATGCATGCCAGGCCATGGAATTAGAGGAGGTGCACCGACAAGAAGAAGCAGCCAGGTGGTACGACATCCTGCCCTCATCACAAACTTGAATCTCTGGCTGGGAAAGGATCCGACATATCCTTTGTGTACAGCTCCAGCAACCTTCAAGCACAACTTGGAAATGCGAGTGGACCTAGGCCAGAGACTCATTTTCCCATAAGAAATTGCAACAACCACCCTGCAACCAGACCAGGTCCTCTGGTCCAACTCCAGTAAACATGCCTACGTCATCGAGTTAACAGTCCCGTGGGAAGATGTGGTCAACAAAACTCCTGAACATAAGGTAAATGTGTTACTCCAAACTATCTGTGGAAGCAGAGCACAGAGGATGGATGGAAGGTGAAAGTACATCCGTTAGAAGTGGGGTCCAGGGGCTTTGTAGCCAGTTCCACAGCGAAGTTCCTCAGGGAACTATGTAATATCTAAAGTACTTTAAATTATATTATTTTGGAATTTAAGGAAATTCTTTAAACCATGGATCCATTGTTTGAATCTTGGACTGGTAGTATGAAATTTACAATTTTCTTGGCTTTTACAGAAGGTATGACTCTTTATGCTTCCAGGTGAAGTTCTTGTGGGTATAACTGTTACTTTTAATACATTATTGTGCATTGTAAATGTGGATGCCATCACTGTGAAATAATCTGCCCATTCTAATTTGTTTATACACATATACTATACTATAGGACTGAATTTCTAGTTACCATGGCAACCAGATGCCCCAGGTTTGTCATGGTTTAGTTATTTCTAGCAGTTTTAGCTAGCTAGAAAACTGCCAATGTGTTTTCAGCTGCTAATAAGCTAAGGTTAAGTGAAATCAAACACTTGCGGGTGACATTTTCAGCACTCATTTATTAAAATTGAGCATTAGATAGAAGTGTAAAATTCTAATGAAGAAATATTGGTGCAGTGGTTAGCACTGGTGCCTCATATCCCTAAAGGTTTGGGTTCAAATCTTAGTCTGGACATTATCTGAGTGGCGTTAGTTGCCATTTTCTTCCTGTGTTTGGGTACATTTTCTGTGAGTATTCAGTTTTCTTCCCAAAGAAAAACATTGATTATTGTAAATCGTTACATGTAAATGCTGAGTAATTTTTGAATCTTCCAATTTGAGCATATAAGGTAAATGAGCTCTTTAAATAGCAGAGTTTGGCACCAATCCCTGGATGGCACAGGATGAATGAAGTAAAAATAGTTCATTAAATTAGGGCAAATCTGTGTGGTATTATATGTTTCAATTTTTAATGTTTATTTTCTGGAGAAATTCTGTTATCACTTTAAGAGGTGGATATAGTGTACAGGCTAATGAAAAATGGCACAGTAACCATGTTTTTACTTTGCTTTATTGTGCATTACAAATTATTAACAAAAAACATGGTTTATGTATTTTCAGTCTGTATAAAAACCCTAATTATGTAGTTGTATTTTTCCCTAACTGTTTCACTAGGACTGATCTCTTGGTAATTACTAGTGTTTAACTTCATCCAAAATTTGTAATGTTACTATAGGTGTTTCATTATTGGTCACCTGGACTTTTAAATATGTTTGGCATTCTGCTAATATTTATAAAGCTTCTAAACTCTATAACTACTCTTCTGCCTTATAGTACTATCATATTGTCCATAATATAAATAAAAATTGCAGGTGCAGGGGGAAACAATGAGAACATTTCAGTCTTGGCATCTTAATGTGTGTGCTGGTTTTCATTGCAGCTGAACTGTTTTGAATTAAATGAGTCTTACCTGACAAAGTGACCTTACTCTAGTAGCTTAAATATTTATTTTGTTTATATATATATATGTGTGTGTAAAAAGAAAAACATGGGCATTTTTTGTAGGCAGTAGCTAACATTTAAGGTGTCCGTCATACACTCCCATATTTTCCACACATTGTTTCTTACTTCATTGAATTTTCTCACAAGTTTATGAAAGGTGTCATAACGTCTTGAGAGTCCGTTTTGATACTAATAAAAGAGTAGTTCAGATTTATATGTGTTTAATTATTGAGCTTTACAAATTATGGGCTCTGAGAAAGGCCAAACAGTTTAGGAGTGAGACGAAGGTTATTAAAGATGTAAAAATAAAAAGTATCTGTGAGTGCATGTTTATGAGTGCATGTCTTGTTTGTCCTATATAGGTTATTGAACATAATGAGGATTATATAGAAAATTAAATAGTGTAGCAAATACATTTAGTAGTTTTGTCACAAGAGTACTGCAAATAAATGCAGTAAAACATGTGCTGCAGAACTTTTCATGCAGCTCCTGTATTTTGTGTTCATGTCATCTCAATTCAGTCTTGCAAACACAAAAGAAATACACAAAAGTTTTTGACATTTATTGCTGAGAAATTGTTAAAAGTCTTTGTCTGGTATCTATTCTTTAAGTTTGGATCAAATATAACTGGGCAATTTGATGTATTCAAATATTTGATTTGTTAAACACCAGACATTCTCCTTAACTCTTCTTCCCATGTAAAACAGATTTGCTTGACATTCATTAAACATGATGCAAGTGGTCTTTTTCAATCTCTAAAAAATATAAAATGACTGTGTTTTAAGAATAATTTAGATTCATCTTCAGTGGGATTTAAATATGGTGAGAAGTGCTAGGTTAAACACAATTTAGAAGTTAGAAGTCTTTTTCTTTTTCTAACTCTAATGGAAACTGCGTTAATTGGAAGTTTTCCCATAAGATGGATTGGTTACTTGTTAAATGCTTTTAACTTCCTTTTAGTGCATTATTATGAATCTTTTGAATTTATGAAAGTAGGTGTTTAACATGTATTTCATGACATACAGTAGCTAGTTATATAAAAAAAGTTTGAATTTGTGTTGAATTGCATTTATTTGTTTTAAGTTAGACAAATATTATGACATTTTGATTTGTATTCAGTCCGATCACCAATGTCATAAATGGTTTTCTAGATCACAGTCTAACTGGTATTTTTTGTAGATTTTCTGACATATTTAATTTTGGAAATAACCAACCAGTTTGAGAAGTGTTACAATGTAACATCAAAAAGACAGCTTCTTGTTCCACCCAAGGTCCAAAAAATCACGATGTCTTGTGTGTTTTCAAAATGCTGTTTATGACTAGCATGGAAAAGGTGCTATATAAATAAAATGGATTATTAATATTGCTAAGTAAATACAGTAAACAATTGTTCCTACTTTAGCTTCATATTGCAAAATTAGGAATGTGTATCATATTTATAAAATGTTTTATTTATGGAAAACATTTCTCATACTTAAAAATCTAAATGAATCAAAAAATATTTGAAATCCAGAAATGCATACCTGTGTCAATAGTATAGTATTAGAAAAATTATCAGAAGCTAAGCAGTAAATGAAAAAAATAAAATTACCATTCCGTGTCAACATTTTTTTTTTTAAATAAAAAGGAAAAGCAAGAATTTCCAAACTAATGCAAAAAAGCCATTTTCTAAATATACAGCTATGTAACTATTGCATATTAAGGGAAAGTAAGGGTGGAAGAGAATGCCCTTGTGCTTTGTGTAAGCTGAATTCCTTTCTAATCAGAGAGACTTTAACATGTCCTTTAAAGGAGTAAATAAAGTAAACTGATCTAATAACTTTAAGAAGACTGTTGTAAAATATAGATTCCACTGAACAAAAGGCTAAGTTGAATGTAGCATAGGCTAGTTTTGGTCACAAGGTTGGCAACATCAAGAGGCTTGAGGGTTATGGTGCTCAAGACCAGGGAAAACTTTATAAATTAACTACAGTATTTTGCACTCAGTCCTAGAAAACATTTTGAAAAATGTGGTGTTATGTGTTAATGGCTGTGAGTATAAATGAGCTGAACCAGATGAAGCCCGGTAACACTATAAATGCAGTTTTCTCCAGTTACTCAGGTTTTACTCTGTGTCTTAAAGACATGCATGCAGATATGGTTAATTAAAGATTTTAAATATGTCCCGTTTTACTGCGTGCACGTTGATTATGCATTATGTGAGTTGTGTGACAAAAGGAGGAATCAAAAGTTGTTTGAATGAAATGATCTCATAGTTATAGAAAAAGGTTTAGTTATATTAATCTTTTCTTAGATATTTTCATTTTTATTTGCCCTTCAGGTTTTCAAACTTCAAACATTAGCAGCGAGATTTTTTTAAAGTCCAGTTTTAAAAGTTAAACAAAATTTGCATTAAATAATAACTAATCACAAAAATAAAGGAATGCCTATAAGATATAAAAAAGCAACAAACAGGCCTGGGTTAGAGTAAGGTGGAACTCCTATATTGTTAGCACACTGCTGGGCCTCTTGTTGCCAAAATGAACAAAGTTGACTTTAAACAATGAAGGGCAAGCACCTAAGATAGCCATTATGCTCTCCAATATGCACAGTGAAATACTGAGGTCAACTATATTAGATGTGAACAGAACTGTTTTATACTAATACAGAACTCTAAAGCCAGCCTGAAATAATTTCTTGAGGTTATTAAATGTTAAATAATCTTCAGATGGTATGTCATAATCTTCTCAAGAAATTTGGGAAGATGTGGAAAGTTAAAAAAGAGTTTTAGAATTATTTAGATTGTTGGAGTCAAGATCAGACTTTTACTTTTAAACTGGCATTATATAAGCTATTTTTAAATGAAGTTGTACTGAATAGGTGCATAGGTTATATTTAACATGTTGTCCCTCTTGTCGAAATGGCATTATCATACCCTCCCCATCTCACTTTTATTCTTTCTGTCATATTGGCTGAAGAAAAAAAAAGTACTTTATCAGTAGTGGACAAGCATGTCTATGATAAAGTTAATTGAGAAAATGGAGGGTTGACTGGTGACTGTTTTTTGAGCCAACGTAGTGCTTTCTAAATAGAGATAAGAGGTATAGCACCAATAGAACAGATATCCATATGCTCTTGAGTCTGTACAGGAAGCACAGCTCAGAATAAACCCTTCCATTTCTGCAGGTTACCAGTAGTTAACTTTGCATGTGTATGCATGAATTTAGCAAAATATTTGTAAAATTCCAATACTAATACGCAATGGAAAAGTAAACTGCCCATTATTATATTGCATCCAATTGTAATTTCATCAGTTGTCTGCTGGGAGGATAACACCAGATGAGGGGTTTCTTGATGCCTGAATAAACTGAAGGGCTGATTTTTGACTCACTGGAGACAGCACCAGAAAAGGGGATGATGGCAAAATCAAAGGTCATGTTTCCCATCCTCCCTGTGATGTCTAGTTCTGGAGCACCTTTAAAGGATAAGTTCAATATTGGTCACAATCATGATGTATGTTAATTTGCTGCATGAAGCTGGATTCTGGAGTGAAGCATATTTTATACATTTAAAGAAATAACTAGTCTGCTCTTGAGTTTTATAATGGAACTTATGGCTATCTGAGTCCCAATTTGGAAAAAAAAAAAACAACATACTGAATATGTCCACTTTAAAGTAGCAAAGGTTTTGATTTAAGAAAAGGTGCCTTTGGAGTTTCTGAGGTGTGTGTGTGACAACGAAAAGTAAACTGGAAATAAAACATGACTGGAGATGATAATGAAAATCTTAAAAACCAAAATAAAAAGCACTAAATTGTCTCCATGTAACACATGATAAAATGGAGCAAATCCAGTTTTGAAATTTCTGGTGTCAAGACTTTCATCACTGTTTGTTCTTTGCACTGAAGTGTACTTTACTCATTGTTAAAATGCATGTTTTTGTAAGAACGATTGTTTTTGGCTTGGACTGAATCCTGTTTAGTTTATTTTTAGAAAATGTGCTTTAAACTGGGATCAGCATGGTGTTATAGTAATAAGCTCAGGTGCCTTATAGTTCACATCCGCCGCCTCTTTGTCCAGTCAGTAAAGACCGCTATAAATAGTGTTCCTTGATTACTGTTTACCTGCGCTAGCATAGCGACACCTGTGGTTCATTTTTTGAAGTATCAGTGCTGCTGAAGTCATCCCCTTTTTGTGTGTAGGTCTACAAGCATTTTGAAAATGGGAAAGGCATTATATAAATATAATGTATTATTATTATTATTATTATTATTATTACTACAAAGCACCCTGTCATTTAGGAGTGGGATTTTAACCAGTAATATTATGGTTAAATTTTTTGCCATTAGGCCATTGTGTTTTTTCCCCTTCATTCTACTTTTAATTCATGTAAAGTCCTGGCACATAGAGTGCCCTCCATGGCCTTGTGGCAAAGACACGTTTTTTCCTTGATTTAAGACTACAAATCAAAAAATTCATACTTGATTAAAGTGCACTTTGCAGACTTTGATTTAATGGTATTTGCATAGATTTATATCACACCATATAGAAATTATAACACTTTTTATACACTGTCTCCCCAATTCATGGCACCATCATGTTTTGGACAGTTGGCATCACGTGTTTACATTACTTAGGTGTGTTTCATTTACTCCATTAGTGCAGGCATAATATACCTATGCTTGCTTTTACATTTTGGAGTATGGAGTCGCCAACATGACTACTATCTGCGGAAGAATTCATCAACAGAAATACAGAGGCCACACTGCAAGTTGTAATATGCACACTACTAATTAGCCACAAAAACAGGAAGGCCAGATTACAGTTTGCAAAAAAGTGCTTAAAAGTGCCTGCAGAACTTTGGAAAAGGCCTTATGGGCAGACGAGACAAGGATGAGCGTGTGTTAAAGTGATGGCAAGAGCTAAGTGTGGAGATGAAAAAGAACTGCCCAAGATCCAAAGTATACCCACGTTATTTGTTAACTATGGTGGTGGAATTGGTATGGCTTGGACATGTATCGTTGCCACAGGTACTGGGACATTTATCTTCATTAATGATGTAACTGCTAATGGCAGTCACTCAATGAATTCTGAGACATCTTGTCTGCTGAAGTTCTAGTAAATGCCTCCAAATACATTGATAAGGTAATGATCCCAAACATTATTCTAATGCAACACATGAGTTTTTCAAATCTACAAAATGGAAAATTCTTGAATGGCCAAGCCAGTCACCTGAATTAAATCAAATTGAACTTGCCTTCCATATACTGAAGACAAAATGTAAGGGGACATGCCCTTGAAACAAGCAGGAGTTGAAGATGGCTGCATTAGAGGTTTGACAGAGCATCGCTAGGGAAGATACACAGCACCTGGCAATGTCTGTGAATCACAGACTTCAAGCAGTAATTGCATACAAGGAATATATGACTAGGTACTAAATATGACTGCTTTAATATGCCTAAGGCAAACAAGTTAATTAGCAGCAAACAACTAGTCATTAATTAAGAGAAGGGTTAGAATGAAAACCTTCAGCCACAGTAGCAGTTTGCTCAAGGAACAGAGTTGTGGATTCCTGATATAAGTTATCAAGTTAATTGCATTGATTCTACACAGTTGTAGGATCGTTAAATTAATATGCGATCAGCACTAATCAATATTTAATTAAAATAATTTGGAATAACTACGGACTCCACTAGAGGGAAATTTGGTTGAGAATCAGGGAATAACTACTGTGCTACAGCTGTACTTGTGCATGCAGATTTTCCAAAACTTTCAAAACATTTACCTTCCTGTTCATGCAACATGTTAAAGATGGTCAATGCTACTGAATACTATAATTTTGCTTTGTTTTCAGTGTTAATCTATACCCCTACATATACTGACTCTTCCTTGATTTGATATTTCAGTGTATATTGTGTACGCTTTATTTTACTCGAACCTTCATCACAATAAATAATAGACTGGATAAAAAGTGTCTTTAAAAGTAATCAAGTATGCTACAAATAGAGGTTTCAATTAGATTTTTTTAATTTGCATTATAAAAGATGTTCTTCCTGGTAATCTTTCATTTGTCTGTTTTTCTGCATGTCTTTGAACCAAGATCCATGGTTTTCTATGCAGTCATGTCTAATGTGTATGCCCTCACAATTTGGTATGTGATTCCCCTGTACATTCAACTGTTTGTTTGTTTGTTTGTTTAGCATGTGTTCAACTAAAGTAACGTGAATGCACAAGTTTTCATGAGACGTCCTTTGTAACTATGCATCCTTTGTAGCTATGTCTTTTTTGTGGGTTTATTCTTTGTAGCTTCCAATTAAATATAATAATAAATCTTATTTATATAGGACCTTTCCCATGCTCAAGGTGCTTCACAAAGTCTCATAAAGAAGCAGGTATATGTATCATTGAACACAGAGGTTTCCTGAACAGAACATTAAAGCAGATAGATACAGGATATACAAAGGCATTAAACAGAATAAAAGACAATAAACCAAAGTTTAGTACTAAAAGAAATGCTAGCAAATCACATAATTTGTGATATAACACACACACAAATTATACTGAGCATCTGGACAGAGAGGAAGATTTAAAGAGGGGACAGAATGTCAGGTTAAGTTAAAAGGCTTCCTGAAGAGATGAGTTTTAAGTTGTTTTTTTTTTAAAAGAATGAATGTGTCAGCTGATGTAATTAATTTAGGGAGGTCATTGCAAAGTCTGAGTGCTATCCAGCGTGGCCAATAGAGAGCCCTATAATCCGACACACAGACTCCGGAGGCACAAGTCCAAGCACACATGAGGTGTATTTACAATTTCAGTGTCCCAACAAGCACAAACACACTCTGTTTACTTTATTTTCTCTCTTTCTTTTACTCTTCTTTATTTTTCTCTCTTTTCTTTTCTTCTCTTTCTCCTCCACTGTCCTTGGTAAGCTTCAACCTCCTCCTGACTATTGTTCACCAAGTAGTGTCTGCTGGCCCCTTATATAAGGCACCCAGAAGTGCTCCAGGTGCTCGGTAATGAACTTCCAGCAGCACTTCTGGGTGTGTCAGAAGTGCTGTGGTCCAGGGCTCGGCGTCTGTTGCAGCACCCCCTGGTGGCACCCTTGGACCCCACCAGGGCTGTATCAAACTCCAACTTCCATGGAGCCCTACGGTAGTCTGAGGCACCGCTATATCAAGGGCAGCTGCCACCTTGCGTTACAGGGGGAGGTAATGTTCCGGCCACTTCTCCTGCCCTGCTCCTTCCAGTGTGGTGGCATCTCAGCCAGGCAAGGGCCCTGACCGGCCACGACACCAGCTAAAGGCCCTGTCACCCATAGAGTGCAGGTTAGTGTGTGTCACAGCAAGATTGCCAGAATCAGAGGACCTTAGTGGGCGAACAGGAGCAGAGTGATGGAGAAGGTCACTAATGAAGTCCAGTGCAAGGCCATTTAAAGCTTTATAAGTTAATAACAGAATTTTATTTTCAATTCTGTAAGACACAAGGAGCCAGTGGAAGAGAAGCAGGATGGGTGTTATGTGTTCACTATTGCTGGTCCATGTTAGGACTCTTGCAGCAGAGTTTTGAATCAGCTGGAGCTTTGATGCACAATTAGAAGCGGCACGTGCCAGTAGAAAGTTACAGTAATCAGTGCGGGATGTGATTAAAGCATGAACAGGTTTCTCAGCATTAGCAAAGGAGAGAAATAGGTGAACAAGGGATATGTTACGGAGGTGAAAGTGGGAATGTTTCTTAATGTGGTTTATGTGGGTGGAATAAGAAAGGGAGGAATCAAAAATGACACCAAGATTCCTTGCATTAGAAGAAGGTCTGATAAGATCATCAACAAGAGTGACTGAGAAGCTCTTTTTCTTCAGTTGTGCTTTATGGCTGAGAAGAGTACCGTATATACTCGCGTATAAGTTGGGTCTTGAAACCTGAAAAATCGATCTGACCCCCCCCCCCCCCCCAACTTATCCACCCGTTCAAAAATGACACGCTTAAATTTTTTTTTTCTTTTCATCTTCTTGCTTCCTTCAGTCTCGCACCTGTTTCTCAGACACATTGAAATTTGTTGCAGCAGTGCAGTTACCAATTTCTTTCTCCACTTCAACTTTTAATTTAAAACCAGCTTCATATTCTCTTCTGCTTAAACGCTCCATCATAGATAAGGGATCCTCTTAAGATGAAGGTGTATGAGGATGCAAGATACAAAAAACACAAACAGTGCAAATGTTACTTCGGAATAGTTTGGGTATTACCGTGTGGCCACGTAGGCACAATATACAGTGAAACCTTGGATTTCAAGTAACTTGGTTTGCGAGTGTTTTGCAAGACAAGCTAAAATTTTGAATAAACTTTAACTTGATAAACGAGCGAGGTCTTACAATACGAGTAGTACGTGTACGCTTTGTCTGCCGAGCGTCACATGAGGATTGTGGGTAATCATCTCCTATGCTCGTTCTCCCTTGGCTTGCCTCACTCATATAGTCAACATCCATATGAGCTTATACTGTTTACTATAACATGGTGACCACGTGCGAGTCCCTGTCATGCACCCCAAAACACAAGACTGAATCTCAGTACTTTAGCAAAACCAGCTTTATTCAGTGTGAAACAGGAACAGCACGGTTATTTATTGTATCAGGATCTACCGCTCTCCTATGCAGAGACACAGCAATGAGGCAGGGTTGTGACTAGGTTAGTGGCTAAGTAATACTGTGCTCTTGCAATTATAATGATCCTTGCATCACACATCGACGGCAGGCGCTTATAGCTTGCCCGCTATCTGTTCTGATTCTCTTTTAACGGTGAACTGCTACAGTGCTGGGAGCCGTGGTTGCTTGCTTCGCGTGTTGTCCCGTTGGGGGCTATCCCAAAAGAATTTAGAAACCTTACCGTGCGTAAGCATTTTTTTTATTTTGTGTCCAAGTGTAGTGACTCTTCAGGCAAAAGCAACTGTCATTGGATAGGTTTCCTTGTTAAAGTCGCAAAAAAAGAAAAAGATTCCAGTGAGCCAACAAATAGCAGTGATTCCATTAGTTAGACTGAAGATTTTGTATTAATCATTTTTATATAAATATATTTGTGGGTTGTGAAACGAATTATCTGAGTTTCCATTATTTCTTATGGGGAAATATGTGCTGATATACAAGTGCTTTGTATTATAAGCATGTTTCTGGTACGAATTATACTTGCAAACAGAGGTTCCACTGTATAGAAAAAAAAGGCAGTGTGCTCCATGGTTACTCTCTCAGGTGGGCATTAGTTATCATAATCTCTTGGACCAATAGCATGAGTTTTCCGCATTTGACGTGTACGTCCAACTAGTGCTGGGCGGTGTGACCAAAATTCGATATCACGGTATTTTTCAAAATTATACCAGTTTCATGGTATTCAACGGTAATTTTTTCCCATGCATGAGTGGATGGATGTTAACCACATTTTCCACTGCAATTACTGCAGTAGACTGGCTAAGAGTAACCTATTCCACTGTCATGAGAATTGTACATTGTACAAAAAAACATTTTAATGTGCACACAAGTATTAATACAGGTTTGCATGGCCCCATAAAGTGATAGTTTTCAAGGGGCTGGCACTAATGAAGAGAAGGAATAACATTGCATGACAGATGCTGTCAAAATATAGAACCTCTTTATTAAACAAAGTTTGCAAACAACTTAAACAAAAATTTTGACAACATATTTTCAACCATCCAAAGAGGCATTTAGACTTAGTAAAATATCCAGAGGTGCTTGTCAAATGTTGTATTGTACTGAACATGTCTTACAAAAGGAATAAATAGTAAATATTTTTTGTAAACCAACTACACTTTCTGTTAATGTTAACAATCTCTATCCACTGACATGTTAAAGTGACTTTTTAAACAACTTTACCATCGTTAAACTGCATTAATATTTAAATTAATAAATAATAACAATAAAATAAATAATAGTGCAATTTCCAGTAATAATACTATTACTTCAAGCCCAGGCGCATTACACAGTATTCACCAAATAAAAATAAAATAAAATAAAACAAGTGCAACTTGGTGATGACATCTTTACCAACTGAACCATCATTAAGGCAAATTGCATTAATGTGGACCTTGCTTCAAGCTAAGCTATATACATAAAAAATAAAACTGCAACTTGCATTTATAATGCTATTTGTGGTATAGCCCTACGGAAGCGTATTGGGAAAAAAAAATACGAACACAGTGAAGAAAAAAAAAAACTATATGTCGAGAATAAAGTCGACCTGTTGATTTTATTCTCGACATTTCCACTTTATTCTCGCCGTTTATGTCAAGATTAAAGTCGACATTTCCACTTTATTCTCATAGTTTATTTTGCCATTAAAATAGAATGTCGTAAACTAAATTTCATCCTAAAATCAATGTTTAATTTACTAGATTTTCTCAAACCCCGTCATAAGTTAATGTAGCACATTAAATGCTTTGTGTTAGTGATTAACAACTGGGTCGGGAAACACTTATGTGCTTCTTAAACTTCCTTCCTCTGCACTAAGAAGAGGTGCAGGCAGCTATCGCCGTACAGAATACATTCACTTCATGATATTCCTGCTCTCTGAAAATTTAGAATACTAAGATAAATACTTGATATCATTTTCATGATGAAATGCATTAAAGCAGGTATTTAACATGCACAGTAGTGCTGCTCCCTCGCAGTAAGGGGTCCCCAGGTGTATGTTCAGTGTAGAGAACTCTATGGCAGGTGTGACGAGGCTCCAAAAAAACTGGATGTATGAATGGGTATCGAACAGGTTTAACTTAAATATTGTGTAAATGTTGGGTTTGTGGTGGTTGGTGACACAAACACAGAATTCAATGGATGTTCTTCTGAGCGGGCATTCTTTATTGCATGTGTGCTGTCTCTATCTGACGTAAGAAACCCCCGGTTCTTATCATTCCTTTTTCTTTCTCCACATAACCAATCACTACATGAAAAATGTCTTTGTGAAATTAAAACTAGGTATAAACTTAGACCACGTAGTGTTCAGAACTTAAGAAAAAAATCTTCGTTATACATGTTTAATTATGCCAACCATTCAGGGTTGCGCCCATCCCAGCAAGCATTGTGTGTGCGAGGCAGGAGCAAATCCTGAACGTGGCGCCAGCACATCACAGGGTGAATACGAGCAATACATATACTAGCAGGGTCAATATAACGTAACAAAACCTCACATCCTTCATGACTTTGAAAGGAAACTGAAGCACGCCGAGTAAACCCACCAGAAAAGCATGCACGCCGCTGTGCCCCAACATGATTAATACATGCTTTAATGCAGGGGTAGGCAACGTCGGTCCTGGAGTGCCACAGTATGTGCAGGTTTTTGTTCCAACCCAGTTCCTTAACGAGAACTCAATTATTGCTGATGAAGCACATATTGCTTAAGTGACATTTTAATGCTTCATTTTAGTGGTCTCGCTTGTTAAGGTTCTCCAACCTTAATTGCTTATTTCAATCTTAAACTGCTGCATTCAGTGTTTTAATTGCTCCTTATTAGCAATAAGATGTAAAACAGGGGTAGGCAATGTCGGTCCTGGTGAGCCGCAGTGGCTACAGGTTTTCATTCCAACCCAATTGCTTAATTAGAAACCAATCATTGCCAATCTTAGACCTTATTTAATTTTATGGCTTGTTAGTCTGTGCAATGTAAGGCTTTTATATCGTAGATTTTTTTCCTTTCCAAGGATATCATCCAAATGATTTGAAGCCTAAAACAGATCATTTTCAGTCTGTCAATTTTTCTATTAAGTGTTTTATTAAATCAAACCGTGCATGATGAACACACACAGATGTAATTGGAAAAAAGCTAGCTGGAGAACTGCTGGCTGCTTTGTCTTTTACATCTTATTGCTAATAAGGAGCAATTAAAACACTGAATGCAGCAGTTTAAGATTGAAATAAGCAATTAAGGTTGGAGAACCTTAACAAGTGAGACCACTAAAATGAAGCATTAAAGTGTCACTTAAGCAATATGTGCTTCATCAGCAATAATTGAGTTCTCATTAAGGAACTGGGTTGGAACAAAAACCTGCACATACTGTGGCACTCCAGGACCGACGTTGCCTACCCCTGCTTTAATGCATTTCATCATGAAAATGATATCAAGTATGTATCTTAGCATTCTAAATGTTCAGAGAGCAGGAGTATCATCCATATTACTAACCGAGAATGGTAAACCGGAAGGCATGGACGCAGGTACACAGCGATGGGACCATGAGACATAGTGCACAGGCGCCTACAGCGCGCGTCTCATAAACCGCAAGCGAAGTCTGATCCACCACGAACGAAGGAGTCACGGCCCAAAAACGAAAGAGCTCAACTAACGTGAATGAGAAATGAAGCAACAACGCGCCCATAGCTAACGACACAGCCACACAAAAAAGAGGATTCTGCACTGCACCCCAGAGTCGTAACGGAAGAGGCTACGGAGGCCCCACAGGTCCACAAAGATAGTACGGAAGGCGCGTGAAAGTATGAAAGGCGCATGCGCCTACAACGCGCTTCTGAACTAAACGGCCACACTACACAGCATGGTCCACGCACTTCTAACACACCTACGGAGGCCCCATAGGTCCACAAAGATAGTACGGAAGGCGCGTGAAAGTACGAAAGGTGCATGCGCCTACAACGTGCTTCTGAACTAAACGTTCACACTACACAGCATGGTCCGGGTAATAAGAATAAACGAACTCTCCGTATTAAACGTACGGCATCCTCACACATCCAAACCATATAGCATATGTGAATCACATTACAGTGATGCATTATTAACAGTACAACCACAGAAAATGCTCCGTATTAACAGTAAGTGCAATTATCCATATTACTAACGGTAGACAACGGATAACTAATGGAGTCATGGTCACGGATCCAAAACGATCCAGCTCAACTAACGGAGCTACAAAAGCTAGCCCGCATGGATAAAAACAATAGACGTGGGCGCCTACAACGCGCGTCTGAAACCGCGGAAGCAAAACTGTCTCGGCTCCAAAACCAAACAGCTCGACTAACGGAGCTACAAAAACGAGCCCGCATGGACAAATACAATGTACAAAGACGCCTACAATGCGCGTCTGAAACTGCGGAAGCAAAGCAGGCACGGGTTCAAAACAAACGACCACGACTGACGGAGATACAAAAACGAGCCTGCCTGGATAAAATCAATGAACGCAGGCGCCTACAGCGCGCGTCTGAAATGCCGCAAGTAAAGCAGGCACGGCTCCAAAAAGAAAGAGCTCGACTAACGGGGCTACAAAAACGAGCCCACCTGGATAAAACAAATGAACACAGGCGCCTACAACGCACTTCTCAAACAACGCAACCAAAGGAGTCACGGCTCCAAAACGAAACATCTCAACTAACAGACATACAGAGGCGAGCCCGCCTGAATACAATTAATGAACGTAGGCGCCTACAACGCGCCTCTCAAACAGCAGAGTCGATAGATAAACGGCAAAGAAAGGAACGACAGACGGCCGCTAAACAATTCCGCCAATTAGCTGACAACGCATTCTGTAATGAGTCCACTATTAGTGGACATTCATTAGGATCTATAATAATAAAAGGCAAAGCCCTCACTGACTGATTCACTCACTCACTGACTGACTGACTCACTCATCACTAATTGTCCAAATTCCCGTGTAGGTGGAAGGCTGAAATTTGGCAGGCTGATTCCTTACAGCTTACTTACAAAAGTTAGGCAGGTTTCATTTCGAAATTCAACGCATAATGGTCACAACTGGAACCTCTTTTTTCACAATATACTGTAATGGACAGCAGCTCGATGGCCGTGGGAGGAGGAGTTGAGTGTCACATCATCACGCCTCCCACGTAATCACGTGAAAAGACTGTGAACGCAGTAGGGACAAATGAAGGAGGAGCCGCAAACAGCGAAGAACAAAAAATTCATTAAACAATTGAGAAGGGAGCGAGTGAAGCATACAAGCATGTTCATAAGGGAAACAAAGCACGGTGTAAAACGTAAGTTTAAATTAAGTTTATAGAAACGCTCCCGCTGCGGATTGCAATAACACATTTGCGAGATAAAAGTTTAATGAGAAGACACGAGGTATAAACGAACCACACGCCGTAGCGCAACGTTAGGGGCAACAGTTTCAACTATTCTATGATCTGCTTCTCGCAACTGAAAGACGGCACATGGCGAATGTTAGCCCACTTGCTGACTGCAACGTTAGGGGCTTCAACTCTGGCGCTGACGATATTCGATTCTCGAGAGGGGATGCAGTGAGTGTGTATGCCTGATGAGCCCAGAATTAAGGAGAAACACGTGTCGCATACTCTTTGCATTATTTGAAAGTAAACTATTAACCATTCTATGGTCAGCTTCTGGGAACAGAAAGAGGGCACGTGGCGGATGTAAGGCGACTTCCTGACCAACCACAAGCGTAACCTGGCAGGTAACCATCCATACAGTCAGATTGTGATTCAGAAACGAATGCCATGAATTTAATTACCACGATCTACATACTGTCAAATAAACGAAACACATGCCGTAGCAGGACAGCTGTGAAAAGCGAGGTTCACAAAAAAACAGATACTTAACAAATTGTTATTGGTATATTTTCGATCCGTTTAAAAAGGTTTTATTTTCTTCTTAAAAAATTAAAAGCAGTACTTCGCCGCAACGAAGCGCGAGAATTTGGCTATATATATCTGCTTCTCACAATTAAAAGAGGGCACGTGGCGGATTTTAGACGACTTCATGACCAAACATAAGTGTTACCTGCCAGGTAGGGTTACCACT
>NC_041398.2:185686753-185711753 GCF_900747795.2 Erpetoichthys calabaricus
ACGGTGCCTTCAGTTGTGAGAAGCAGATCATAGAATGATTGAAAATAGTTTTGCATGTACCTTTTTAGTAAAAGGCGAGCTTTTAAGCCTGAGAAATCACCCCGTAAATGCACACGTTTAATTGCACATGTGTTAATATGTATGGTTACACAGTATTAAAAGACAGTGAAGAACGTGATTTACCTTTGTTCCCGCGTTTGATAAAAGGTGAGCTTTTAAGCCTGAGAAATCACCCCGTAAATGCACACGTTTAATTGCACGTGTTAATATGTATGCTTACACAGTATTAAAAGACACTCAAAAATTAACGTCATTTACCATCAGCCACGGTGCCTTCAGTTGTGAGAAGCAGATCATAGAATGATTGAAAATAGTTTTGCATTTACCTTTTTAGTAAAAGGCGAGCTTTTAAGCCTGACATATCACCCCGTAAATGCACATGTTTAATTGCACATGTGTTAATATGTATGGTTACACAGTATTAAAAGACAGTGAACAACGTCAGTTACCTTTGTTCCCGCGTTTGATAAAAGGCGAGCTTTTAAGCCTGAGAAATCACCCCGTAAATGCACACGTTTAATTGCACATGTGTTAATATGTATGCTTACACAGTATTAAAAGACAGTCAAAAATTAACGTCATTTACCTTCGTTCCCGCGCTTGACTCGTGCTGTAAATCTCTTCCTTGTTTTTAGTTCACGTGATAACGTAGGAGGCGTGATGACGCGATACGTGACTCCGCCTGATGACGCGATACGTGACTCCGCCTCCTCCATTAGAGTATATGGACAAAAAATATGTTCCAGTTATGACCATTACGCGTAGAATTTCGAAATGAAACCTGCCTAACTTTTGTAAGTAAGCTGTAAGGAATGAGCCTGCCAAATTTCAGCCTTCCACCTACACGGGAAGTTCGAGAATTAGTGATGAGTGAATCAGTCAGTCAGTCAGTCAGTGAGGGCTTTGCCTTTTATTAATATGTATAGATATAAAGGAGAGTTGGGATCCGAGAGACTGTGTTTGTGTGTTTGTGGAGGGATGGAGAGTTAAGGCGGGTGTTGGAGTCACGTGATCATCTCCCCTCCCATTCACCTCATTTCATTCACTTCATTTCGCTCCAAGCTGAGCTCCGCAGCTGGCGCGGTCTTGCTGTTCTTGATTTGCTTTTCACATGGCCAAGTATACGTTGCATGCTCAAGAGTAAGCTCAGCGCACAACTTGGTCATATTACAACCGGAGGGGCGAACTGACAACATGGTATACAAAGAGATTCTGAACAAATAATTATTAGTATAATTTCCCTCAGTTTATTATTTAAAATTTTAAAGCAGTACTTCGCCGCTGCGAAGCGCGGGTATTTTGCTAGTTAATGAATATACTTCCTTTGTTCGTCATCTACACCTTTACACTCCAATATATCGAAGCAAAGCAAGCAGGGGGCGGAGCCCCCTTGTGAAATTAATATTCTGTGTGCTGCCTGTGCCTTCTCTTAGTGCAAGAGGAAGTCAGTTTAAGAAGCACGTAGCTATTAACATGGCTCCAGGTACACTTAACACAAAGCATTTAACGTGCTGCATAACTTTTGATGGGGTTTGAGAAAATCTAGTAAAATAAATATTCATTTTAAGATGAAGTTTAGTTTACGATGTTCTGCTTTAATGACAAATTACGATAATAAAGTCAACATGTCAACTTCAATCTCGACATAAACGTCGAGAATAAAGTAGAAATGTCGAGAATAAAGTCAACATGTTGACTTTATTCTCATCATAAGCGTCGAGATTAAAGTGGAAATGTCAAGAATAAAGTCAACATGTCGCCACACAGTACCCAGGTACATTACACAGTATTGAAAAAAAATAAAATAAAACAAGTACAACTTGGCTTGCAGTATTATCCAGTAGCATATAAACAATATTCACACATTTGAACACAATGGTCCATATCCGACCTTTTAAAACCAAATTATCTCCAGACAACAGACACGGCTCCTTTTTTCGGCAACAGTTCTTCTGTGTCATCATGTTAATCGTTATTGTCTGCTACAGCTTCAGTTTCGGAATGTTCTCTGTCCATTTTCACTATTCAATACCTCCAGTAACGCATGTACTCTGTTGTATGTGTTTTAGTGGTGCAGCAGTGAAAAAGGTCCTTCCTTAAACAGTTTCCTGCTGCGCCACATTCTGAACATTGTTTAGGCTATTTAAACCGGTGTTGTGATATAAGGAAAATCCATATCATAACAAAAATAAAAAACGGTTTTTGGTATGAGCCGGTATACTGCCCCGCAACTACGTCCAACATTATAAAATACTGGAAATTATATGGTAAAATCAAGCCCAGACTTATCGGCAGGAGAACTTAAACACGAGTATATACGATAATTGAACCTTCTATGTAACTTCTTTCAATCCACTTCTAAAGGAGTTTATAGGTAAAGAGATGTGCCTTACGCTAGATTATCTAGCTGAATTGTTAGAAATCCACCCCCTCTCTTTCTAACGATAGTAATACAAGTAATTTTCAATTACAAATGGGTCACTCTGTGAGAAATAGTTTTTCTTCATGTCATGTTTTGATGGTGCATTAAAACATAGCTTTGTTGTTAAGGTTTACCTAGTTTGGTCAGTTGCCTTGAAATTCCCTTTCTCCACTTTCTTAAACATTCTTGGATGTGAGACACAGCCGTTTTATGACATTCACTGCTATTTGAAGCATTTTTGATACAAATGCCTGGAATGGATTAGCAAAATATTCATTATGTGAAGATTATTCTGGAAAAACACCCATACTATTCAGTACTTCAATTTCTGAATTTCTAGTCACTGCTGTGAAAGGTGCTCTCTTGCTCTTTGTGATTAGAGGAAACTAAATCTCCTTCATTGTTTAGGCTAGGTGTATAATAAGTATTTGTCTGGCTGCCTTCTCTTTTACAGATTCTTCACTGGAAGAAAATGGCACAACATACCTAGAAATTAACACTGTTTTAATATTTAAATTGTGCTTACTTTTTTAAATGACTGGAAGAGAAATATTTATCTTTTTTTATGTTTATTTTGTCATATCACCCCATTAGATTAGATAAACTTTATTAATCACATAGAAAAATTCAGATACATACAACAACAGAAACATAAAAATGGATACAGACTCACAGGACAAATAACATAGCCAATCAATCAATAAATGCATAAATAATTGCATATTATGCAGATATTTCAAAATTGACTAAAACAATATATCGGGAGGAAGCACTGAATTGCTTAATAGCAGTGGGCAGAAAAGACCCTCAGAGCTGTTTCTTAGCACACTGTGGTGGGAAAAAAAAGCCTCCTGAAGGGGATGGAGGGGATCTTTCATGATTGCATCCAGTTTTCTCATTATCCTTTGGACACAATAGAAGCTGTTGTGGAAAAGTGTTTGCCCTGTGATGGAGCAGACTAACCTGATAAGTATGTTTAGGCACTGTGCTTCTTTTGCTTCCCCAGGAAACCACAGCGTAGAACACCACACTGGCTACTATGAACTGATAAAACATTTCCAGCAGCTTGCTGCACACATCAAAAGACCTAAGTTTCCTTGTTGAAGTTACAGTCTACTCTGGCACTTCTTATGCAGTGTCACTGTGCTGTCGGACCAGTCCAGTTTGTTGTTTATGTGAACCCCCAGGTACTTAGCTCTCCACTACTTGCATGTCCTCCTGCTGAATGGTGACTGGTCTCAGAGGCTCCTTGGCATGCTGGAGGTTCTTTTGTCTTGCTGATACTGAGTTGCAAGTTGTTGTCCCACAAGACCGAGTCCTCCATAACTTTCCTGTACTCTGACTTGTCTCCATTATTAATGCAGACTATGATTGAGGAGTCATCTGAAAATTAATGTAGATGGCAAGCACTGGTATGGTGCTGGAAGTCTGTTGTGCTTTTTAATGTGTATTGGTTTTGTTGAAAATCACAGATTATTTTACTATTGTCTTTACTAATGTGACCTATAAAACTGTTTAAAACGACTAAAACCGAGCAACTATCTTTATCTCTGTCATACTGTGGAATTGGAGTTTCTTTTTTTACCTAATAACTATCCTTATTCTGTATTTTCCTGTTAATATAGAGGCTAAATTAAATATTTTGTTTATTACTTTTACTAAATTCACAGCATTCAATTGTGTGCAAATGTCTGGACACCTAAGTCAAATATGATGTTTCACTAAGTGCCTATTTTAAAAGTAGTTAACACTACCTCTGCAGGGCAGACTTTCACATTTTATGTACAGTTGTGATTCATATTTTAACAGACTGTGGAAAAGTCAAGGAGCAAATATATTATATTCCAAAGTTTGGGACATCTTTTCATTACTTTGTAACACCTGTTTTGGAAGTTATTTCCAAACTTTCCTTGTAGCCTGCTAAAAGTCTTTGCATTCTTGCTTTTTTAATTTATTTGCACTCTTCTACCCACTGATTTTCAGAAATATTTGGGTCTGGGTGCTGCAAAAAATATACAATATTATTACATTTTCACTTATGTAAATAAAGGTTAATTATATATATATATATATATATATATATATATATATATATATATATATATATATATATATATATATATATTATATATATATATATATATATATTTTAATTATCTTACTCTGATATCAAACCTCTTTTCTGCTTCAGTTTAATTACAGACTCTGGCATTAGTATGTGGGATCTGCTAATATCTAGCTGCATCCATTCTTAAGTGCATCTCCAAAAAATATCTGTGCCATTCAATCCTAAGGTATAATATGATTTACACTATGCTAAGCAAAGTGTTCTTTGATGTTTCTCACTAAACTTTGCCATTGTGGCCAGAAATTTTAATTTTTGTTAATTAACATTAGCACTTCCAAAATATTTCTGGTTCATTGAAGGTATTGCTTTGCATGGTTCAGGTGTTGACGCTTTTATTTTTTATAATAGCGGTATTGTCATGTGTAAATGTAAAAAGAATGTAAAATTCTTACTGTCATTTCCAGGTGACATACTGACTTTAAAATATCTACATTATGTACATTTCAATTCAGTTACTATTATGTTATTCTGTACCTAACAGTCAGCGTCAACTCCAATCCATTTGAAGTGTTTTAATGAAAGAAAGGTAATATTAATTGACTAGAAAGTGTGTGAAAGTATTTTCACATGCCACACACATAATTTTTTCCTTGTTCAATTCTGCAGATAAGCAGTAATTGTGATTTAATATGTACTGAAAAAAATCACACTTTAATGTTTGTGTCCTGGAGACGTTTAGTTAACAACTTTTCACTTTTGGATTCAGTAAAAGATTCAATTTGACCAGGGTGGCTCAAACGTTTACACACTGTGCAACTTTAAGTTTTTTAAGCTATTAAGTTATTTTAATTATTTTAAGCTTGCAAGGTAGTAGAGATTTAGCATTTACTTTATACCAGCATAAATATGTCCCTTTTTATTATTTCTTGAATTCTTATTGTATCCAATTCTAAATACATTATTATCAAGTTAAACTATAACACCATTTTTTGTCATCAGGTGGTTTTGCTTTTGTGTATGAGGCACAGGATATTGGAAGCGGGAAAGATTATGCTTTAAAGGTAAGTTCACTTTTTTTAACATTTAAAACATTCATTATCACTACTGTTGTTCCTACCTTGCATCCTGTGCTTGCTGGGTTAGGCTCCAGCTTCCCCACAATTCTGCCTTGGATAAGCAGATTAAGAAAATGAATGTAAGGATTCTTTTAGTAATTTAATAGTATTTCCTAGTTTTATCCATCCATCCATTATCCAACCCGCTATATCCTAACTACTGGGTCATGGGGGTCTGCTGGAGCCAATCCCAGCCAACACAGGGCGCAAGGCAGGAAACAAACCCCGGGCAGGGCGCCAGCATATACACACACACACACGCACACACACAAAGCACAATTAAGGGTCACTTTAGAATCACCAATGCACCTAACCTGCATGTCTTTGGACTCTGGGAGGAAACCGGGGTACCCGGAGGAAACCCACGCAAACATGGGGAGAATGCAATTGGCTTAGCTAATTTTGAACACTTTTCTTTGTTATTTCAGCGGCTTCTTTCCAATGAAGAGGAGAAAAACAAGGCGATTATTCAAGAGGTCTGCTTCATGGTATCCTTTACTGGAAATTTAAGTAGACAGGATCTGTGTTAGAGAGCAAGGGAGAGAGAAAGAGACGGCTCAAATTAATCCGATAACTTGAGCATTTTATTTACTTGTTAGTGTATTTAATCACAGAATACCTGCACAGAAAGAAATGCTTCAAAGTAAGTATCTTGTTTTTTGTATTTCTGTTGCTTTTTTGGGTTTTCTTTTTCGGAATCAGTAGCATTTAGATGGAGTGTGCAAAGTAATACCTGAAAAGTATGTTTAGAAATTCACAGTTAATCCGTATCAGCAGTTACTTACCTGATACCATATTTAAAGCTTGGCGTCTTTCACCACAAAGGTTTTTAGGAGATGATACTGTGGAATATAATTGTATTTGTTGTAAAATGTTCTGCTAAACATTCTGAACATATCTGGATGTATCTGGGTGAGATATTGGTTATTAGCGAAACAAACAAGCCTGGTAGACTGAATAACCTCCTTTTGTTTGTAAAATTTATGTTCTTTTGAGAAACTCTAGTGGCTTATCTCCATACCAAATATGAAGCCAAGGCAGTCAAAAATTAAAAAAAATATTTATTTTATATACAGTAACATACATTTGTGGGACAAATAAATAATGGGAAATACCCAATTAGAGCAAATGCGAAGCAAACTCTGCTCCTTAACTGGAACTGTTTAATAGTCATGAGCCTAGTCTACTGGGTGAGAAATTTTGCCCATCCTTTCCCACATCCAAAAGCACCACCAAATAATCCTGTTTTTATCCCTTGTCTCTTGCGTAGGACTTTGGCCTAAAATCTCTTCCAGAGTTTGGCTGCTGAGTCACTGGTATAGAACTCCCTCCAGCACATCTAGGGGTGCCTGCCCCTCTGAATTGTCAGTAGATCTTAAAAGGTTTGGATGTGTCAGGAAGATTATTAACATCTCATTCCTTTCTCCTTAAATCAATGCAGACATACAGTGGAACCTCAGTTCACGACCATAATTCGTTCCAAAACTCTGGTCATAACCCGATTTGGTCGTGAACCGAAGCAATTTCCTCCATAGGATTGTATGTAAATACAATCTGTGTGTGTCTCTCTCGAGCGCGCCTGTGTGTGTGTGTGTGTCTCTCTCTCGAGTGCGCCTGTGTGTGTGTGTCTTTGTCTCTCTCGCGCGCCTGTGTGTGTCTCTCTCTCTCTCGCGCTCCTGTGTGTGTGAGTCTCTCTCTCTCGCGCTCCTGTGTGTGTGTGTGTCTCTCTCTCGCACACCTGTGTGTGTGTCTCTCTCACGCGCCTGTGTGTGTGTCTCTTTCTCTTGCGCGCCTGTGTGTGTGTGTCTCTCTCTCTCTCTCTCTCTCGCGCACCTGTGTGTGCCTGTGTGTCTCTCGCGTGCCTGTGTGTGTCTCTCTCTCGTGTGTGTCTCTCTCTCTCGTTTGTGTGGCGCTGTCTCTCTCTTGCTTGCTGCACAGGAAATGCACAGGGAGAGACTGAACACGTACAAATCAAAAAGGAAACTGGCTTGTTCGTATACCGAGTGTGTGGTCGTGAACAGATGCAAAAGTTTGGCAAACTTTTTGGTCGTAAACCAATTTGTTCGTGTTCCGAGACGTTCGTGAACCGAGGTTCCACTGTACTCCCCACTAATGGTTAAACTTAGAGAAGACATGATGGTGACCATTATCCTGAGTTCACTTTTGACCGGGTACATTAGCTATAGATTTCTTGTGGCTT
Organism: Erpetoichthys calabaricus; assembly: GCF_900747795.2. Taxonomy (NCBI): domain Eukaryota; kingdom Metazoa; phylum Chordata; class Cladistia; order Polypteriformes; family Polypteridae; genus Erpetoichthys; species Erpetoichthys calabaricus. The sequence goes on from NC_041398.2 coordinate 185,694,619, forward strand.
CTTGCCAGTCCTTAGTGGCCTCATCCTTTCTAAAAAGAGAGAATGAGGCACCTATGGAGCCTACTGGGTTACCTGCACTGTAATTTCTGAAGGGAGTATTTTACGGACTCACCCAGGACACTGTTAAATTGGTGCATTTCTAGGACATAATCCTTGACAGAATCTTCTGCCCCACAGTGAGATGTTGAGTATTTCTGTTTCTTCTAGTATAGATCAGTCTTGGGTGAAACTTTGACCCTGTTATGTGTTGTATTGGTGATGCCCTCTCTTGCTAAATGAATACCGCTTCACAGTTGAAGGACAAAATGGATTGTCAATTGACATGTTTTTCCCAGTGAACTGAATAGTAAACCTACTGTTCAGAGTATTTACATCCTTACTTTAAATACAAACCAAAATGTACTGCAGAAATGTGTTTGATATGTAAAAAATATACAGTAATCCCTCCTCCATCGCGGGGGTTGCATTCCAGAGCCACCCGCGAAATAAGAAAATCCGCGAAGTAGAAACCATATGTTTATATGGTTATTTTTATATTGTCATGCTTGGGTCACAGATTTGCGCAGAAACACAGGAGGTTGTAGAGAGACAGGAACGTTATTCAAACACTGCAAACAAACATTTGTCTCTTTTTCAAAAGTTTAAACTGTGCTCCATGACAAGACAGAGATGACAGTTCTGTCTCACAATTAAAAGAATGCAAACATATCTTCCTCTTCAAAGGAGTGCGTGTCAGGAGCACAGAATGTCACATAGATAGAGAAAACAATCTCTAGCAAACAAATCAATAGGGCTGTTTGGCTTTTAAGTATGCGAAGCACCGTGGCACAAAGCTGTTGAAGGCGGCAGCTCACACCCCCTCCGTCAGGAGCAGGGAGAGATAGAGAGAGAGAGAGACAGAGTTTGTTTTCAGTCAAAAATCAATACGTGCCCTTTGAGCTTTTAAGTATGCGAAGCACCGTGCAGCATGTCGTTTCAGGAAGCAGCTGCACAAAAGATAGCAACGTGAAGATAATCTTTCAGCATTTTTAGACGAGCGTCCGTATCGTCTAGGTGTGCGAACAGCCCCCCTGCTCAATCCCCATATGTCAGGATCAGAGAAAGTCAGCGCAAGAGAGAGAGAAAAGTAAGCAATCTAGCTTCTCAGCCATCTGCCAATAGCGTCCCTTGTATGAAATCAACTGGGCAAACCAACTGAGGAAGCATGTACCAGAAATTAAAAGACCCATTGTCCGCAGAAATCCGCGAACCAGCAAAAAATCCGTGATATATATTTAAATAGATAGATAGATAGATAGATAGATAGATACTTTATTAATCCCAATGGGAAATTCACATAATATGCTTACATATAAAATCCGCGATGGAGTGAAGCTGCGAAAGGCGAAGCGCGATATAGCGAGGGATCACTGTATTTCTGATTATAATAGAATATACTTAAGCGAATGAGTTAAATTGACATGATTAAGAAGAACAGTGACACAATTAATAAATTATTGTGTCATTTAATTTATATCTTTTTCATGATACAGTAATCCCTCACTTATCGCGGGAGATAGGTTCCAAGGCCGACCGCGATAACTGAATTTCCGCGAAGTAGGGACACTATATTTATTTAATTATTTAACGTGTATTTGGACGTTTTTAAACCCTCCCTGTATTGTTTACAACCCACCATTTACTCTATTAAAAACAGGGACAACTGCTAAGCAATATGAAATCAGTAGATAAGTTTACTCTTACTGTATAGCGAAGTACACGTAGCAGCTTGTAGGCGGTCATGACGTCGTCGACCTTGTTGCAAAGATTCATAAAGCAGATTCCATCCAGACTACTGCCTTATCACGTCCACTTGCAACTCGTTTTGCACCCTGGTTAAAGGACACTGCGGCCGTAGATCTTATATGCTTTTCCTCCTTTTTAAATAAAGAGAATCGATGTCCTGTAGCGGTGTAGCTGTTCCCTTCCTTCAACATATCCAAAACTTTTACCTTTTCTGCAATCATTTGCATCTTCTGTTGGTGCTTGGACACGGCCCCTGAAGCATTAGCACGTTAATGATGAATGAGTGAGATGAGACTTCCTGGTTAATGCAACACTCCGTCGCTGAGCCAATCAGCAGCACACAGGAACTTAACTGCGTGCTCTGATTGGGTAGCTTCTCAGCCTTCCGCCAATAGCATCTCTTGTATGAAATCAAATGGGCAAACCAACTGAGGAAGCAAGTAAACAGACCCATTGTCTGTAGAAACCCGCGAAGCAGCGAAAAATCCATGTTATGTATTTAGATATGCTTACATATAAAATCCGCGAAGTTGTGAATCTGCGAAAAGTGAACCGCGAAGTAGCGAGGGATTACTGTAGTACTAAATATGTAACCATATGAATGTGCAGATCAGTTCAAAATAGGAAAATGCTTAAGAGTTTCTCCAACCATTATTTCACAATGCTTAGAAATGTATAGCTCAATGTAATAAAAAATGATATAGCTTTGTATTAAAAGAAAATAAATGGAACACACACTAAAACTTTACTAATAATAGTAATATTCTTTCAGGGTCATCACAAGTAAAGAAAATTGTAAATTTGCTTTCTGGATTATAGTTAAGTATACTTGTCTGCTTACTCATTTATTTTTGTTAACAACAGTGATGCAGCTTTAAATGTTAGCTGCATTTTCTGATGATATTTGTGTTGCAATTTCCCTTGACCTTTTGTTTTCAGAAAAAGCTCTCAGGTCATGCAAACATTGTTCAGTTTTGTTCTGCAGCCTCAATAGGCAAGGAAGAATCTGATACTGGGCAAGCAGAGTTCCTTATTCTTACAGAGTTATGTAGAGGTAAGATCGCATTCCCTCTGTATCAAATTCAATCATTCATATATACTAGATAAAAAATCCTGCATATAATGGTTGAGATAGTGTAAATGGATGACAGAAAATAAAAGTTTAAACACTTTTTTTAAATTTTATTGATTTTATTGAAATCACATAACATTCCATACAAATAGATACATTTTACAAGAATAGGATTGAAAACGAATCAACCCCCACCCCTAGTTTAAATATTTTTTTACAGTTTATTTTACAGTTACTATTTTACTGTTTGTTTTCATTTTCCATTTTCTGTGCTCAAGTAGTCTACACAAATGTCATTTTAAGAAAAGCAAGCAAGTTTCAGGTTTATTAGTACAACTTTAATATAAACCTGTGAGGTTTATGATGGAAATCAAAAGGGCAGATATTAACATTCAAATAGTCAGTGAGAGGAATAATAAAATATGGTATTACTTGCAGTGGAAGAAAATTAGGCATCCACCAGCAGTGATCATGGGCTAGTGACGTTCATTTGAGTAGTTGGTGGTTTCATCTTCTCTCTGAATTAATAGGGGATATAAGAATGACTAGAGAAGCTTGCACATTTCTGTACTGCTGAACAGCTATGGAATTTAGCTTATGGAGTCGTTTTAAAACAAAAGACCAGATCTTATCATAATGTGCTATCTTTAAATGCTGATGCATTGTAGCCTCCAGCACAAGAGCATTTGGGCTTTAGGACTATTGGTGAAAAGTGTCCCTTTTCATTTTGGCTTTGATGTTTAAATTAAGTTGAATACTAATATGACACTGAAGAGGATTAAAGAGTAGAGTGGAAAGGGCTTCTATAATTGTGTTGGATATGCACTGAAGTCTGTATCTCAGCCTTGGATATTTTTGATAAGTATCTTCTGCCAGGTTTGGTTGCATTTACTGAAATGTTGTTCAGATGTACAGTATACTGTAAATAAATAAAAACTTAAAAAGTAAATTTAATCTTGCATAAAATGTTCGGTGCCCAAATTTATCAATGTTCTCAGAATGAAGCAAGATTGGCTCTACTCTAAGGAGTAGGAGTAAAAGCATTTTATTAATTTTCCTAATTTGGTAAACAACTCTTAATTTCACCAGGGTTTAGGAGAGACTGTGAGATGTCCTCACTTGCTGAGAGCTGCTAGAAAATGGCATTCAGGCAGAGAATGGCACTCAAATTGTAGGAAAAATGGAATGTTTTGAAATCACTGGACAATAGTGAACTTGTAAAAAGATATTGATTTAACAAAGATGGAATAATAATTGTGCAAATCTTGTACATTACGTGGTTGATACCTCTAAATGGAGAAGCCATGCGCTTTCAGCTAAAATGAAAGTGTTAGTAACATTACACTTTTTGGCCACAAGGAAAATGCAGCTTTGTAATAGCAATAATTTCGGTATGTCATAACCAACCTTTTCTTGAATTTTGCACCAGACTCTGAACACCCTTACAACAGATGAGATAATACTCAGATTATACATTTGCCCACAATTTAACATGAGGTAATGGTAAAACAAGCTGCATTCATGCAACTCGCCACAAATGTAACGATAATTGCCCCGATGTTGGATGAACATGCATATTTGAATCACAAGTGTTATCACAGTATCAACAAATAGGTGGTCATGAATGCAAACTGTATTTTAGTAGCCAGCATATTATTCTGAGGTTATACTGGTCTGGATGGGTGATTGATAGTGAAATGTCACACAGATACACTGACCTTAATACTCCATGACCCCCCGGAATATTCACTTTGCCCAGGAAGGTTCAAGAAGGTAAGTGGACACTCCGGAAGCATCAGATAAACAGCTTGCAGAAGATAAGGGGAGATCACGGAGAGAGGCATGACACATCATGCTGCTCTGGAAGACAATTGGGAACAGTGCAAGAGTGAACACAAATTCAGTAACCGTGCAGGAATAGCCATGGCTAGTCTTAGTATGACTGTTGCTTTACGAGAGGTTTCCGATATGCCATAATAGCGTGAAAGTGATTCTTTAAGAAGTATGTCTGTGGATTATTCACTGTTAAAAGAATGTGCTGGGCTAAGCTTACTTTCAGAGTGTGTCTCAGTCTTTTCATCTCGGTGTTCATTCATGATGCTGCGAAGTGGCAAATATTGCATAAAGCTTAGAACAATATCCTACCTTATTATGTTTTCCTTCTTTTTTTAATGTTTTATTATTATTATTATTGTTATTATCATCATCTTCTTCTTCTTCGTGGCAAAGCCTCAGTGTTAGTTTCATAAAATTATTAAACATCATGAGTGTCAATATGTGGCAAGGAATACAATACAATTGTGACATTCGCTCTCATATGTGGCCTTTTACTCCTCAGTGGGACTTTGAAGTGGTTGAAATTCTTTTCTTAGTCATACTGTTAGTGCAATTAATAGAAGTTATTCTGAGATACTTGATAAAATGGTCCCAGGAGAGTTTTTTCAGTTCACCTTTATTTGTTTCAAATCCCATTCACTTGCTCATGTAGCTGTTGTGCCAGTTTTAATAAAACCATGACTGCATTGTAATTTTTGTATAAATTACTTTAATAGATTTTCCTAGGAACATACAGTATTTTCGCAAAGCACACAAGATATAAACTAACCTAACTGGAATTGATAATATTCTAGATGTGGGTGATTTTGCTTATTTAAATGATTCAGTAAGCTACATTCAACATGCCGTAATATATAAAACCTTTAAGAGTTACTTTCTGTATATGCTTGGGATATAGTAAGTAAAGATGGCTGTTCCATCCTGTTGATACTCTAAGGTAATTGTATACAATTTATTTTATATATTAATTTAAACAGTAATAAAGTTTTAATGCCTTGTTATGTCTGGTTTTTTTTGTCAGAATTTTAACGAAAAATCCATTGCATAAAAACTATTTGCATAAACATGTACCTATGGTGTTTTAAAATTTCATTGGATTTATTATATTCCTATAACTTTCTGAACAAAATGGCTAGTAAATGACTTCAACAATAACTGAAAATGTGCCTTACATTTTTTACTGTGGGTAACATCTCTCCATAACACTATTTTGGTACTGGTTTGATTCTGGGTAGTGGTGGCATTAGATCCTCTAGGGCTTCATTCCTTAGGTAAAAGACATGGTGCAAGATTGATTGCCATCTTCAAAATATTAGATGATTTCCATTTTATATTAGTAAGATTTGGATATTCTGGTTTGTCATATTTTCATTGGCAAAAAAGGTTTATGCAGATAAGTAGAAATTTAAACTATGAAAATATACATTTGTCATAAATATTAAATACTTTTTTGCCATGTTATGTTTTTATGAAGAACAATGTGAATCTAGGCATTGAACAACAAATGAAAATTAAATCATGTTTAAACCTTTAGGCCAACTAGTAGATTTCATCAAGAAAGTGGAAGCAAAAGGACCATTAACTTGTGATGCTGTGCTGAAGATTTTTTATCAGACCTGTAAAGCTGTACAACATATGCACAAACAGAAGCCACCTATAATCCACAGGGACTTAAAGGTAAGTCAGTATAAGACAGCGTAAGGCATTCAGTCTGGGCTTCTTAATCACCAAGGAGTCCAATTTCATATGTGCTCTTGTTGAACAAACACATTGTAAGCATGAGAATACAGCAGTTTTTATTTGTTATATTTAACTTTGTCATTTGCAGCGAGTGAGTTAGAATGAAGCCACTTATAATGTATTTATTTCTTGGCTTTTTGTTGCTTTACTCATGTGAGCTTTTGTGTGGCATTTAGTATATGTTAAATGTTTTTCTGATTCATAATCTCAGTTTAATTCCTCTTGCCATTAATGTGCCTTTCTGAAATATCATTAATGCTACTATTGTTCATTCTTTTGTTATGAATTTTTGCAGTATAAAACAATTGATGTTAGAAAAAGATTTATTTGGGCATAGTATGAATTATGCCATTTTATTTTTTTCAAAATAAGTGTTTTGATGTTTAATTTGAAATATGGTAGTGTGAAGAGACAGATGTATCCAACTATTACCCTCAAAAAGAAAGAAACAAGAACAGTATCTCAAAATTCACATAGCATTCTTAAGCTTAACCAATGTAGCATGATTTTGTTAAGTTAATAGCATTCTAGGCGGCACGGTGGCGCAGTCGTAGCACTGCTGCCTCGCAGTAAGGAGACCTAGGTTTGCTTCCCGGGTCCTCCCTGCGTGGAGTTTGCATGTTCTCCCCGTGTCTGCGTGGGTTTCCTCTGGGTGCTCCGGTTTCCTCCCACAGTCCAAAGACATGCAGATTAGGTGCATTTGCGATCCTAAATTGTCCCTAGTGTGTGCTTAGTGTGTGTGTGTATGTGTGTGTGTGCCCTGCAGTGGGCTGGTGTCCTGCCCAGGGATTTGTTCCTGCCTTGTGCCCTGTGTTGGCTGGGATTGGCTCCAGCAGACCCCCCTGTGCCTCTGTGTTAGGATATAGCGGATTGGAAGATGACTGACTGACTAATAGCATTCTTTGCACCAAGTTTAGTCATGCAAATTCACTTCTCTGTTCATGGAATTCTCCCTTTTATAGAATGAAAGGTTTCAGTAGTTAATGGGTAGAAGTTGAGAAAAGTTAAGCTTTCAGTTTTCTGCTGCAAAGTATCATCATTTGTATCTCAAGGAGGGCAGTTTCTTATACAAACAGCTTCAAGTTGTCATTGAACCCTAATCCCGTCCTCTTTAGACAGATTACTTGCATGCAACCATTAACCATTATAAGTAACAAGACTGTACCTCAGTGGCTGTTGTTGTTCTTCAACTATTTGGAACTTGTTGGAGTCCACAAGAAATATCACCACCACAGCTATACAGAAAAGCAGAGTTGAGCTTTAACATATGTGATGGTCCATTGAAGAAATATTATAAACCTTTATCAAATTGTAAAAAGAGAGGAATAAAAAAATGGCCCAGTGGATCATAGAGGTACCCTGTATTATTATCACTCTTTTTGATGGTATACTTAATACACCATGGTTCAAGTGTTACCAATTAAAAAACTAAAATCAGTGTTCTTTTGATGAAATAAACACAATATAATTGTTTGCCAGGTCCAGGAGACTGATGATAAATGGGGATTGCAGAGCATTCTTTGACATTTTTTTCTTGCCTCTTAATTCAATGTTGTTCCCCTTTACTCAAAGTGATTCTGAATTTCAAAAATCATTTAAATAAATACTGTGAGTACTTATTTTAATTTAAAATCCATCCATCCATCCATTTTCCAACCCGCTGAATCCTAACACAGGGTCACGGGGGTCTGCTGGAGCCAATCCCAGCCAACACAGGGCACAAGGCAGGGAACCAATCCTGGGCAGGGTGCCAACCCACCGCAGTTAATTTAAAATATTTTTTCAAAATAAAAAGTTGTGCTGTTATGATTGGCAAAACCTTTTTCTTCATGGTAAAATCACATTAGTCCATAAATTTTGACAATTTTTTAAATTAAATTTATGTTCTTTTTAATTTTCAAATCCTTTTCTTTGAGCCATTCCTTTGAAGAAACTAATTTGTAGGGTCACTTCGGGTTTAAAAGAAATGTATTGGACACTAGTGTTTCAGGATTGACAGTGCAATTTTAATTGCAATGGATAATCTTCACAAAGTTGGTGTACTAAAGGCACTGTACTAAAGGCACACACACACTCTGTACTGTAATTTGATGAAATTACATTTATTAAAAATAGTGACAATTTCACACCAAGTTATGCTTTCATATTTTGGTGAAATTTTAGGTATCAATTATTAACACTATACATTTTATTAACTGTGTTAATAACAATAATACACAATCATTGTTTAAAATGCATGTAAAGTGCACTTTTGTTTTATTGTATTTTCATATTGCAGCTTACTTTTAAGTTTTCTGTTCTTAGGGTTTTGTGACTTATTTGAAATGAGTGAATGTAGCCTCCTTAGTGTTATTTTCATCACTGGAAAAATGAACCAAATGCATTGAATTTTTTTCACCAACAAAAAAATGTTATGTGTAACAGAAACAAGTAAATAACGAAACATCAACCTAATCACAGTAGGAAATGTATGTCTTGTGCCCACTGCTGTACTGATGCAGATTTAGTTCAGGTACTTCATGTTCTATGTTTTAACAGTCATTAATGCACATAGGCACTGTTCTACCAGATGTCGAAATTTTTTTTTTAAGTAATATAGTTCTGTTGCTTGAACATGACAGGGTAGAAGGTCAGTGCCTAACTCGCATTATCCACACCACCCATTGTGTTGTTGTAACCCTATAACAGTGCTAAGCATAGTGATTTCCGTATTTCCCCTTATAAGAATATTGACAGTTGCTGCCTTATGTCCAGAGCATTGGAGATGAACATCTTTCTTGTCCTTCAACTTGATCGGAATCATTTTGCCTTTTTGCCACACAGCTACATCACCACACTCTTTGATGTGACTGGAGTCACCAGTTGTACCATGCTGGTTTTGTCATAAACATGTGCATCAGTTTCCTTTGAAGTAAAATCTCATGCAGTTCAGGTGAAGTATAGGAACTCAATATTATACAGTACCCTTCTTCAAGCCAAGTGTCCGCCAGTGATAGTACAGATGATGTAGTGATGCCATATTGACTGTATTTGTCAACTCGTTTGATCTCTCTTCCAGTGTAAATGATTAATTTCCTGATGTTTCCAGAGATTGCTTCATACAGCATGTGGAACTTGATTCTGAAGCATGCCTGTTCGGATGTATTGTACTATATCTATGACAGCCTTCCTTTGTAACCCTTGAGACTTTCACCAATATTTATGTCAACATCAGGAACATATACCTCTGCATATTTTTGATGACTGCCTTATACATTTACCTCAGTTTGTACAGGTTTGGCTTTATCATAGTTATTTGTAAAATGCAAATATTTAATAATGAGTGAAAAATAATACTCAGTCATAGGGTGGCTGTAACAACTGGTTTGTGGACAAGTACCATCTCTTTACTGGTTTACGCACTATAACTTGCTCTTTTCGTGGGCTGAAAAACACCCATGTGTTATCTTCAGCAACAAGTAGATGGTTTACTATGACTTTTTTGATACTGCTCCATAAATAATCATGATCAACAGACAAATTTGGATCGGGTTTACCCCTGAGTGGGCAATGAGGAGGTGCAGGATTGTTAGTACCAAACATAGACATCATTTAATCTTGCATGTCAGAATCTGTTTCACTATTCGTGTCATGCTGACTAATGTTGCAGTGTAAATTTATTCTAAAAACTGGCTTTAAGGCTTCTTAATTGCAGTGTGTTTTTGGCCGAAGGCTCCACTCTTCTCATGAGTATTGATGCTACCATAGACTTGGTATAAACTGACAGAAAGCCTAGAAATATTCTTTTTTTTTTTTTTTTTTTTTTTTTGCAGCATGATGTTATTACATCCATTAGATGGAAGTAGAATACTGGCTTGAGAATTTTTCAGTCGTAACACTATAAAGCAGATCATTACACTTCACTTTGAGTGAGACTTGGGGAATAACGTTATTGCATATTGTATTATGCATACTATATGCATAATTATTGATCCAAAGCCTGCAGTTCGGCATCTATCATACTTGGGATACAGTAAAAAAGACTACAAAGATGTAGAAATAAAAGTTATCAGTTGTTTGAGCTTGCCATCTTTATAAGCACTCTGCAAGAATAGCTTGTTTATCTAGTAAATGTGCTTGTAAACCGACTAACACACAGCCTTGTTAAAGAAAGCTGGAGTGTCTTACTTTATACTTGTCAAATTATACTAAATGGATTTCATAATTAATGTTAGGATAAAGTTCAGACATCTACTAAATGATTACTTGACAGGCACATGCTAAAGCAATAAGACATGGAAATGACTGAAGTACAACTTTTTTGCGGAAAATACTCTTTTTCATTGTTTTGCATTATTTCCACATCCAAATAACACAGGTAATCCACAGCACACAAGTTGAATCAGTTATACTCTGTTGCCTGCACCACAGGGGAGCACAGTGTGTTTTTAAAAAAATATAAGGCATGCTACTTTTTTCTACACTTAAATGATTTACAACACAGGAAGACAGACACCCCTTGCCATTCCTTATCAACTGTCCTTTCCTGTTTCTTGCAGATGAGGGTAAGTGCATGCATGCTTCAAATGCTGTATAGAAATTGACCTAATATCTCCTCTGTCTCTGAGGCATCTTTAAGAATTAACTTGCTAGGATTGTCATCATAATTTGTAAAGCAGGCATTATACTGCCAGAATAAAATTTTTCTCCCAATAGTCTGCTTTATTTTATAAAATAATTGAAAATGCATGCATGTTAAAGCATACTTACAGTAGTATTAAGTTAGATGTGAATCAGGCCTTAGTCCAAGAGCATTCTGATCAAGCTAGGCATTACAGCAGTTAATATGTTAAACATTGTTAAAATGCTCTAACTTGCTAGAATGTTTTATTTGTGCCTTGTTTTGAGATTTTTACTTTAAATTTATGCATCCATTCAGTCCATCAAGCTTGTTTGTTTAGCTAATGGTCCCAATATCTCACCCACATACTTCATAAAAGTTGACAACCGTTTCCACTTTAACTGCATGTCTTAGTAGATTGTTCCTGATTCCTACAATGCTTTACATACAAATGTTTTTCTTTGCTTTTGTTTTATGTGCATTTTCCTTTAATTTCCACTAGTGTACTAACCCTAATCCTATTTTAGACCCTTATATCCTACATTGAAATTTTGTTTTCAAAGCATTGGAACGCAAAATTAGTTGTTTTTTTGTTTTGAATGTGACAATTGTTATTAGGAGACCTTTATAAGCTGTAAATGTACACAATTGAAAAAACAATCTTTATCCAACTAATCTGAACAACCTGGAGCAAATCTGCATAAAGTAATGAGCTATAATCACTTGTGAATAGTGTGGAGAGCTGTTACATATTTTCCTCAAATATTTTTTAACATAAAACAAATAAAAATATCAGTTAGAATAAAATGTTATTGTAGAGTATGTTATTCAGTAAAATTAGGGAACTGGTAAGGTTATTTTTGTATAGCACTGTGTGGGTGGATGTTTAGATGAGTATTGTGAGAGAATAATTTGGAAGTAAAAATAGTTAAGTTTCTTGATTTGCAGTGCACATTGAAATACATAAAAATTTGTTTTAAAAATGTCATACAGACACTGTAGAAATTGTCAAGTAAACAAGCAGAATGTCCCAGGGGGGTGGTTCAAGAAACTGGCTGATGTAATGTTCTTTCATACCACTGGAAAGACTTGCTAGTTTGCACATATACAGTTTCCATAAAAGAATAAGAGATGAATTCAAGAGATATTGCAGAATAAAGTTATAATGAAGAAACACTTTTATTTTAGGCTGGTTGAGCTCTGTGATAAAGCTCCTCACGTTTTTTTACCAATCAGAGTATGACATGTTAGCATTAATTTGGCACTGTTATACAAATTCAGTTATTTATAAAATGGACCTTTCCCATTAAATTTTTGATCATTCTGACCATGCTGTAACAGACTGCTGTGATGGATGCTCCCTCTTCAGCCTGATCTGCAAGGGTAAATAGATGACAGATGAACAAGCTTTCTCCTGCCTGATTACTAACACAAAAAGGTTTTAATCAAACTTGTCCTGGTAGAGGACAAGTTTCTTTCTTTAATCAGTATGTTGATTTCTACCACAGTATGTGTGCATACATGAATGTAACCAGGACAAGTTTCTTTCTTTAATCAGTATGTTGATTTCTAGCACAGTATGTGTGCACACATGAATGTAAAAATAACTATCATATCCTGAAACTTCTGTGTTCCTTATCTGAAATAATCTCCTCACCTCCAAACCTTTGTTCCTTCTACCTGAAAAATCTCGGCAAACAAATGTGTTATTAACATAGAATAAGGAAATGTCTGTTTTGTTATTGGTTAATAAAGAATTATGTCAAGAAACTTTATAATAAAATTGTAGTGATGAAAATTAAAAAGTCATCCATGTTCAAAAATATGATAAAAATACAAAACGCACACTGCAGCATTCTTCTGACTATAGACTGTCAGCAGAAAAGGCCAAAGAGTCTAGCATGATGTCTAATAATTCTAGTTCTGACAATGGTAGTTTGGGTGATAAACCAAATTTATTTTTAAATAGAGTATATGTATATGTGTGTATGTACTGTATATGATAGATAGATAGATACTTTATTAATCCCAAGGGGAAATTCACATACTCCAGCAGCAGCATACTGATAAAAAACAATATTAAATTAAAGAGTGATAAAAATGCAGGTATAACAGACAATAACTTTGTATAATGTTAACGTTTACCCCCCCAGGTGGAATTGAAGAGTCACATAGTGTGGGGGAGGAACGATCTCCTCAGTCTGTCAGTGGAGCAGGACAGTGACAGCAGTCTGTCTTGAAGCTGCTCCTCTGTTTGGAGATGATACTGTTTAGTGGATGCAGTGGATTCCCCATGATTGACAGGAGCTTGCTCAGTGCCCGTCGCTCTGCCACGGATGTCAAACTGTCCAGCTCCATGCCTACAATAGAGCCTGCCTTCTTCACCAGTTTGTGCAGGCGTGAGGCGTCCCTCTTCTTTATGCTGCCTCTCCAGCACACCACCGCATAGAAGAGGGTGCTCGCCACAGCCGTCTGATAGAACATCTGCAGCATCTTATTGCAGATGTTGAATGACGCCAGCTTTCTAAGGAAGTATAGTCGACTCTGTCCTCTCTTGCACAGAGCATCAGTATTGGCAGTCCAGTCCAATTTATCATCCAGCTGCACTCCCAGGTATTTACAGTGGTGTGAAAAACTATTTGCCCCCTTCCTGATTTCTTATTCTTTTGCATGTTTGTCACACAAAATGTTTCTGATCATCAAACACATTTAACCATTAGTCAAATATAACACAAGTAAACACAAAATGCAGTTTTTAAATGATAGTTTTTATTATTTAGGGAGAAAAAAAATCCAAACCTACATGGCCCTGTGTGAAAAAAGTAATTGCCCCCTTGTTAAAAAATAACCTAACTGTGGTGTATCACATCTGAGTTCAATTTCCGTAGTCACCCCCAGGCCTGATTACTGCCACACCTGTTTCAATCAAGAAATCACTTAAATAGGAGCTGCCTGACACAGAGAAGTAGACCAAAAGCACCTCAAAAGCTAGACATCATGCCAAGATCCAAAGAAATTCAGGAACAAATGAGAACAGAAGTAATTGAGATCTATCAGTCTGGTAAAGGTTATAAAGCCATTTCTAAAGCTTTGGGACTCCAGCGAACCACAGTGAGAGCCATTATCCACAAATGGCAAAAACATGGAACAGTGGTGAACCTTCCCAGGAGTGGCCGGCCGACCAAAATTACCCCAAGAGCGCAGAGACGACTCATCCGAGAGGTCACAAAAGACCCCAGGACAACGTCTAAAGAACTGCAGGCCTCACTTGCCTCAATTAAGGTCAGTGTTCACGACTCCACCATAAGAAAGAGACTGGGCAAAAACGGCCTGCATGGCAGATTTCCAAGACGCAAACCACTGTTAAGCAAAAAGAACATTAGGGCTCGTCTCAATTTTGCTAAGAAACATCTCAATGATTGCCAAGACTTTTGGGAAAATACCTTGTGGACTGATGAGACAAAAGTTGAACTTTTTGGAAGGCAAATGTCCCGTTACATCTGGCGTAAAAGGAACACAGCATTTCAGAAAAAGAACATCATACCAACAGTAAAATATGGTGGTGGTAGTGTGATGGTCTGGGGTTGTTTTGCTGCTTCAGGACCTGGAAGGCTTGCTGTGATAGATGGAACCATGAATTCTACTGTCTACCAAAAAATCCTGAAGGAGAATGTCCGGCCATCTGTTCGTCAACTCAAGCTGAAGCGATCTTGGGTGCTGCAACAGGACAATGACCCAAAACACACCAGCAAATCCACCTCTGAATGGCTGAAGAAAAACAAAATGAAGACTTTGGAGTGGCCTAGTCAAAGTCCTGACCTGAATCCAATTGAGATGCTATGGCATGACCTTAAAAAGGCGGTTCATGCTAGAAAACCCTCAAATAAAGCTGAATTACAACAATTTTGCAAAGATGAGTGGGCCAAAATTCCTCCGGAGCGCTGTAATAGACTCATTGCAAGTTATCGCAAACGCTTGATTGCAGTTATTGCTGCTAAGGGTGGCCCAACCAGTTATTAGGTTCAGGGGGCAATTACTTTTTCACACAGGGCCATGTAGGTTTGGATTTTTTTTTCTCCCTAAATAATAAAAACCACCATTTACAAACTGCATTTTGTGTTTACTTGTGTTATATTTGACTAATGGTTAAATGTGTTTGATGATCAGAAACATTTTGTGTGACAAACATGCAAAAGAATAAGAAATCAGGAAGGGGGCAAATAGTTTTTCACACCACTGTATAGGTCTGCACCCTCTGCACACATGGACCCCGTGATCATCAGAGGTGACTGAGGGGCCTGGTCCTCCTAAAATCCACCACCAGCTCCTTGGTTCTGCTGGTGTTCAGTTGTAGGTGGTTTGAGTCGCACCATTTAACAAAGTCCTTGATTTGGTTCCTATACTTCTCCTCCTGCCTACTCCTGATGCAGCCCACGATAGCAGTGTCGTCAGCGAACTTTTGCACGTGGCAGGACTCCAAGTTGTATTGAAAGTCTGATGTATATAGGCTGAATAGGACCGGAGAAAGTACAGTCCCCTGCGGCACTCCTGTGCTGCTGACCACAATGTCAGACCTGCAGTTCCCGAGACGCACATACTGAGGTCTGTCTGTAAGATAGTCCACGATCCATGCCACCATGTATGAATCTACTCCCATCTCTGTCAGCTTGTCCCTAAGGAGCAGAGTTGGATGGTGTTGAAGGCACTAGAGAAGTCCAGAAACACTTACTGCACCACTGCCTCTGTCCAAGTGGGAGAGGAATCAGTATAGCATGTAGATGATGGCATCCTCCACTCCCACCTTCTCCTGGTATGCAAACTGCAGAGGGTCGAGGGCGTGGCGGACCTGTGGCCTCAGGTGGTGAAGCAGCAGCCGCTCCATGGTCGTCTTCACATGTGACGTCAGAGCGACAGGCCGGAAGTCATTCAGCTCATTAGGACGTGATACCTTTGGGACTGGGGTGATGCAAGATGTTTTCCAAAGCCTCCTGTTCCAGGCTCGGGTTGAAGATGCGCTGTAGAGGACTCCCCAGCTCCAGTGCACAGGCCTTCAGCAGTCGTGGCGATACTCCATCTGGACCCACTGCTTTCCTTGCACGAAGTCTCCTCAGCTCTCTGTTTACCTGGGCTGCTGTAATTGTGGGTGGGGGGAAACTTCTCCTATGCTGGTATCAATAGAAGGATGGGTGGAGGGTGCAGTACTTCGAGGTGAGAGTAGGTTAGGGTGGTCAAACCTGTTAAAGAAGTTGTTCATCTGGTTTGCTCTCTCCACATCTCTCTCGATGGTGGCACCCCGCTTCGAGCTGCAGCCAGTGATGATCTTCATCCCATCCCACACTTCCTTCATGCTGTTATTCTGCAACTTCTGCTCCAGCATTTCTCCTGTACTGCTCCTTCGCCGCCCTGAGCTGGAATCGGAGTTTCTTCTGCACGCGCTTGAGCTCATGTGATCACTGCATTTAAAAGCCCTCTTCTTCTGGTTCAAAAGGCCCTTGATGTCACTTGTAATCCATGGCTTGTTGTTAGCATAGCAGCGTACTTTTCATACTGGAACTACAATGTCCATACAGAAGCTGATGTAGTCAGTAGTGCAGTCAACAGCCTCCTCAATGTTCCCACTGTGTGATCCCTGCAGGATATCCCAGTCCGTAGTTCCAAAGCAGTCTCTCAGAGCCTGCTCTGCCTCAGGGGACCACTTCCTGAATGAGCGTGCGGTTGTAGGTAGCTCCCTCACTCTTGGTTTGTAGTGAGGCTGAAGCAGAACCAGTTTATGATCTGCTTTCCCAAGTGCAGGCAGCGGGGTGGCGCTGTATGATTCCTTAACATTTGCATACAGTAGGTCAATAATCCTATTTCCCCGGGTGTTACAGTCCACATACTGGGAGAAGGCAGGTAATGTTTTGTCCAGCGTCACATGGTTAAAGTCTCCAGAGATTAGCACAAGTGCCTCGGGGTTTTTGTTTGTAGTTTAGCAACAGCGGTGTGGATGATGTCACATGTTATCTCCACATCCGCCCGAGGAGGGATCTAAACAATAACAATAATGACGTGTCCAAACTCTCTGGGCAAGTAATAGGGATGCAGACTTACGGCCAACAGTTC